>NC_056737.1:100658683-100777288 GCF_019279795.1 Protopterus annectens
CTTTGACAGTGTGCATTTTGTTGGTGAGCCATTTGGCTTCCCATCTATTGACATATTGGTTAATCCCCAGCTGGGCGAGTTTCTTAATGACCATGGAGTGGAGGATTGTGTCAAAAGCCTTGACTAAATCTAGATAGGCAGTATATACTGCTTTGCTTCATCCAGGGCTTTGGTGATATTCTCAAGGAAGTCCACCAGGTTTAATAAGCAAGATCTACCTTTGACGAAACCAAACCGGGTAGGTCAATAGTTTGAAAATCGCCTATGTCCTTGTCGATAAGGTCCATGATGATTCTATCCATGGTCTTGTAGATAAGGCTGGTTAGGCTTATGGTTTGATAGTTCCCAGGGTCAGTTGATGGACCCCTTATGTGCAAGGTATTATGTTGCCGTTCTCCACTCTGCTGGAACAAAGTCATTGCTTAGGTATGGTTAAAGAGAGTGCCAAGTGGTTCTGCTAGGTCTTGTTTTATATTGTTTAGTAAGCAGCCCGGAATGTTATCTAGTCCCACACAGGACATGTTTTTGGCTTTGGAGACTGCTTGTATGACCTGTTCTTTGGAGATACTTGGTAAGGGACTGGTGTCTGGAATGCTTTGGGGTATGACGGGTTGGGTTAGGAGGATGAAGCTATTGCCAAATTTGTCAGCTTGCAGGTTGGCAATTTCCTCAGATTCAGTGTGAGTGGTACCATTCACTATAACTTTGACACAAAGGTGGGCATTCTCTTTTAGGTTTTGGACATAGCTAAAAAGGACTTGGTTATTAATCTGCCACAGTATGTATTATCAGAATGTGAAAAGTCTGTTTTAAATAGAGGATTGTCGTTTATCCCTTCACAAGGTGTCAGTGGTGGCTGGTGACTTCAAATCAAAGGGGGGACTGCAGGAGACAGCTGAATGGGTGGGGTCAAGGGGGAAGGGTGTGGCCAACTAGAAAGGGGAGGAGCTATGCTCAAAACCACAAAAACTAACTTTAATTAAATATGCTGCCCTGGGTGGCAAACCATCATTATGAGAGTCCAATCAAGACAAAAATAAGTGTAGAAGAATAAAAATATTTCAATGCATTGGCTGCATGACAGCTTACTTATTATCCAGATGGAAATAAAAGGTTGTGAGACATGAAAAAATAAATTACTTTTTAAATACATTACTGGAATGCCAGTCAAAATCAAGTATAAGAAAAACCAGAAGCACTCAACTCAAACCACTTCTCCTTGCACTGCAGTTCTAATTATAATTTATATTCAGCTTTATTAAAGTACCAAGTAACATGCTGAAAGTAGAAATCTCTGTGATGCCCCCACTTGTAAAAATGTTTCTTATCCAAAAAAGACCTGCTGCCTGACAACTATCTACTTGTTTCATGAGGAAAACATGATCAAAGTAAAAAATGAAAAGCAAACAAGAAACAAGCTCAAGATACATTGTTTAAAGGATTACTGTACAGGTTATGGACCACACACGATTGGCATTCTGTTTAGTTTATGGGTAAAGTCTGTAGAGATGACTGGAAGTCTCCAACAAGTGTAATGAGCTTTTTAAAATAATGGAATCCTGTCCTTTAATACCAAAGGCTTATACATTATCTAGTCAAGTATTCTCTGCATGGCAACAACAGAAAGGCTTTCAGTGTTGGCAATTCTGTAACAGTATGCTTATTAAAGCTTACTTGCATCTTACAGTCTCAGACAAGCTTACCTTATGGTCATTAAAGCATTGCTACTTAAGCACAGAGCAATAGGCACTTTGAGTAATAAGCATAAATCTGAGTAATAAGCATAAATCAACAGTACAAAAATATGACAAAAACCAGACCATTCTGCAAAATCAAGGACAGATGAAAAGCCACTGTAGTACTTGTGTCTACCTTGGATGGGAGGGACACACTGCACATTTACACTGCATAACTACTCCTTGCCTTGCTTGGACACATCCAGAGTCACTACATGGGGGAGTGGGGTGCAACAAGTATGTCACAATTTGAAATGTCTCTGGCTGACTGTGATGGCCCTGACACATTTGTCATACCTCTCAACCTCAGAGCAAGAAATCTGGACAAAGCCATACACAGAAGTGGGACAAAGGCCCAAATATAAGGACAATTTTTAAATATTGCTCTAATAAACTTAGAAAGATAATAGAATAGGTCTTGCATTAGTATGAATTTTCTGAAGGGTATAAAATCTGAAACTCAAATGTCTGTCATTTTCTAACTTCAGTCTTTAGTGATTTGTCACTAATTTGCCAAAAAACACAATTTTATGAAAAATGGACCAAAAATGTGATGCAAAAATATAAAATAGCCACACAATACAGCTGGGAACATGTCAAAGAAGGGACACTTTAATATTAGTACTGCTAACTTGAGCAGCTGACAAAATAAAAGAATCTACATGCATTTCAAGTAATCTATAACTTTGATTATTACAGTTATTTCTTAATTGTAAACCCTCCATGTTTTCTTCCAAAATTGCTATTTTGCGGATGGATTATTAGGGGGAAGAACAACATTTTGAGCCAAAATCGGGGACAGTTGAGAAGTTGGCTATGCCTAATTCTATAAAGCAATTTATTTGCATGTACCTCTCAACCTGTTAATGCAGTAAATCTGAACAAGGCAAAATATATTGGGGGAACATATAAACAGTACTAAAAATTGCTCTTATATAAATTGAGACAATTGATAGAACAGCTCTTACTTTAACATGCATTTTTCTGAAGGTTATGAAGTCTGAAACTCAGTGCATCATTATTCAGTGACTTAATTCCTAAATGATTTGCCAGAAAACTACAAATTTTATGAAGAACAAACCAAAAATAAGAAGCAAGAATCTATTCATTTTTTGAAAATCTGGACAGTTGGGAGGTATAGTTCAGCTGGGCCTGTCTGAGTTTGCTGCCCTTCCCCCCTGGCAAAATCATGGTTGAATGGAGCCTCTGCAGCCATTCCAATGAACCATTACTTGGCTATTTCACTCCATTAACCATAAACACTGCTTTACTTCTATGATGAGTTGGACATCATTTGAAAGTTTTATTTTGTATTTTACAGCACAAACACTAAGACATCTGCTAAACAAACTTGGCATTAAAACTTCTCTGCCCTTGAAACTCACATTCATTGAAACAACATTAAAACCCACATTCAAAGAAAATACATTTTACCCGTGGCAGATAAAAATTAATTCTGGGCTGTTTTCAAATCATAGGCCCCTTGCATATAAAACATACATGTGCTCTTTGATACACCTTCCTATTGCTTTGAACATTTTTCCAGTAAACAATGAAACAAAACTGCCCAATTCAGAACATTTCCATCATAAAAGTCTACTCAAACTTCTACAGTCCACTATTATCAGTAAATATGCACAATTCTACAGTCCACCATTATCAGTCAATATGCACAGTCTCTGAAGTAGTAAAAAAGTAATCTAAATAATTCCACGTTAAATAAATCTGTAATGAAGAGGTTGCTGTTAGCAATCACCTTTATATTTCATGGCTTCATCGAAAAATAAAGTGTCTGATGCCCCTGAGGAATAAATTGCCTAAATTACATTAAAAATAAGCTAGTAATATTGCAATAGGAAATGGATGGCAAACTGATAACAGGCTCATAGTTAGTATCTTAACTTTCAGTATGGCAGCATTAACCCCTTATGGGAGTAGAACCAACAACCTTCTGCATCAAAAGCAAGCACACAACCTGTTGTGCTATTAGCAATGCGAGCCAGCTTACCATAATCAGCACTAAACTTCTCTTCCCCTGCAGCTCTCAGCTCCTTGTAAAATCTACGCAATACTCAACTGCATCTCAACTTGCCAGCACAAGAAGTCTGGAAAAAGCCAAATTTATTGGGGTGGATCAAAAGGGCAAAAACCAGGGACACATTAAACATTGCTTGTATAATCTTGGAAAGCTGCTAGAATAAAATGCTGTGTTACCACCATACATTTTACTGCCAAGATCCCTGTGCAAAAGAGTCAGAACAGCATACCACTATGTCAAATCACCTGCTTTGTGAAAGAAAAATGCTGTGTTACCACCGTACATTTGGTCCCTGTGCAAATCAGTCAAGAGCAACATACCACTACACCAAATCAACTGCTTTGTGAAAAAGAGGAAGACTGAAACTTAAATGGCTATCATTTAATGAATCCAGTTCTCACCATAGCTGTCAACCTCTTAGCACAAAACACCTGGACAAACCCAGTAATGAGGGGAATACAGCCCTTAAACATATTCAGTGAATTCAGTTCTTGCCATAGCTATCAACCTTAGCAAAAAAATCCTGGACAAAGTCAATAACAGGGTATTACAGTCCCAAAAATAAGGACAAATTTCAAATAGTCATCTTATAAACTTAAAAAATTGCTATAATAAATGGTTGTGTTACTATATATTTATTGCTAGAATAAAAAGTTGTTTTACTATGTATTTTCTGAAGAATATGAAGTCTGAAATTCAAATGCCTGTCAATTTTACTTCTGACGGAACAAAAACAATTTTCAGCAGAGGCCCAGGGAGAAATACTGTAGACACATGTCTTTGTAAAATGGCAGGACACCAGAGCAAATCAACACAAATGCAGGGATAAGATGCAGACTCCACACAGAAGGCACCCCAGCCAAGAATCAAACCAGAAAAACCTATAGCTGTGAGGCAACAATACTGCCACTGCACTATCAAATACGTAAGGAAGTAAACATTCAGAAACCTGAAGTCTGAAATTCAAATGCCTGTCAATTTGTTAATCAGGACAGTCTGACTTGGAACAAAAAAAAACAATTGTCAGCAGAGGCCCAGAAAGAAATAATGCAGACATGTCTTTGTAACATGGGAGGACACAAAAGCAAACCCACGGAGAAGATACAGACACCCACCCCCACAAAGAAGGCACCCCAGCCAAGAATAAAACCCAAGAAACTGCAACTGTGAGGCAACAATGCTACCACTGCACCATCAAAGTTCAAGCATTGCAATATTTAAGAACCACAGATATTATGAGGAATAGATCAGATCAAATATGAGGCAAAAATCTGCAATTTTTTTACAAATGGTGGTGGGTAGGGAATTCAGGTCTTTAACACCTGCATACAAGGTATAGGGTTCAAGCCTGAGTTATTCCCTACCAGACCACCATGAGTCTAACCACCAGTATATTGCAACTGGGGCATTTTTGCACATATACACACACACACAGCAAATCCCTCCAGTGACCATAAACACACACACACACAGCAAATCCCTCCAGCGACCATAAACACACACACACACACAGCAAATCCCTCCAGCGACCATAAACACACACACACACAGCAAATCCCTCCAGCGACCATAAACACACACTCAGCAAATCCCTCCAGCGACCATAAACACACACACACAGCAAATCCCTCCAGCGACCATAAACACACACAGCAAATCCCTCCAGTGACCATAAACACACACACAGCAAATCCCTCCAGCGACCATAAACAGCAAATCCCTCCAGCAATACTCACTTACCTGATGATGTATCATGTCTGACCAAGCACCAAAATCCACCCGCGACATTGAGCAATCCAGCCAGCGACCAAACCCTGCTACACCTACCTCCTGAATGAGCCCGCGCAATGAAAATCCCATGAGAGCAGCTCACCTCTTAGTCCTGATTGGATTTGCCTGCTCACCTCTTAGTCCTGATTGGATTTGCCTGCAGCCGATGCAGTCCGGACCTCCTCTTCTGTGCAGTCGTTCCCACAATGATTCATGGGTGCATTTGCAGCAAAGATTGCTGGGTACCTATGTTTTTTATCCGGACTGCAGTCTGGACTCGTGTTTTTTTTTGTTTGTTTTTTAGTTTAACAGATTTTTTTTTTCTTTCTTTTCTAGGTGGGAGGGCTGCAGTCCGGCAGTCCGATACCACGAGCTGCCTCTGCAAGGTGTGCATGTGAGTGATTTGATAGTAGATATTAATTACTTTACTAGGAATGTTGCATTGGGATTACAATATGACAGTAATGGAGTGAATGACAATAATGTTTCTCTATTTAAGAAACCTTCAACATATATATTCCTGCCTCACATCCCTTGCTAGAATGTTTTGAGAAAGCATGTACTAATGATTTTTTGATGTTGTTTGAAAATAATAGGATGAAGCCTGAATTTTATAATTTAACTAAAGACGAGAAATTGGCTTTGAACACACTACAAAATAATGCTGATATAGTGATAAGACCAGCAGATAAAGGGGGTGCTACAGTGCTACTAGATAGGAGTTACTATGATAGTACTGTCATTGAAATGCTATCAGACAATACTACCTATAGGAAGCTCACTATGTCTGATTTAGATAAAGTTATTAGAACAGCACATGTGGATTTGTATATGTTAATGTGCAATGTCATTGATGATAATTTGTATAGATATTTTTTAATAGCAAAACCTTTGGCACCTATGTTTAGAGGTCGTCCTAAAGTACATAAGGTGATGAATAAACCTCCCCTAAGACCAATAGTTTACAGAGAGTATGTCAATTTACTTGGAGAAACAATTAAGACCTTTAGTAGATTCCACAGATTATATCTTATGTGATTCTCAACAATTTTTAGAAACTCTAGCACCCTAAATTTTGATAGTATAGCTTAGAGATTCTGACTACATGGTGACATTAGATGTGAAATCATTGTTCACCAGTATACCGAATGATGTAGGAGTGGATTTCCTGAGGTTATACTTGATACGTAAAGGTTTGACTAACAATCAGATTATGAGGATTACCATGCTACTAGAACTAGTGCTTACATATAATGTATTTACCTTTAATAATGACTACTACCTACAGACAATAGGGGTAGCGATGGGCACATCTTGTGCCAATTTATCTGTTAATTTGGTGTTAGCATATTGGGAATCCACATACATATTAGAACATATGATATATTCTAAGTTTATTAAATATTATAGGAGGTTTGTGGATGACGCTTCTTTGATTTGGGGAGGTGATTTAGAGAGATTGGAAGATTTCGTTACATATATAAATGGTACCGCGACCTTTTTGACATTGACTAATATGACATCTCAGAATAGAATTGAGTTTCTAGATGTTATGTTGCAGAAGGAAAAAGAGACAATAACAACAGAGGTTTACAGGAAACCTTGTAGGAGGAATGCCATCTTACATAGAGATAGCATGCACCCCCCACACATACATAAGAATATAATTAAGAATCAAGCTACACGCCATTCTCGACTAATAAACAATGATTCGGTGTTTTCTAATGCAATTATAGATATGGAACAGGAGTTTATGGAGAGAGGCTACCATAGAAAGGATCTCAAAGCATTATATGAAGTTGAACATGAACAGGCAGGTTTACCTTATATCAAGAGAAGTAATCCTACATGGACACAACATACCAGTAATGGACAAGTGAAGAGAAGGATAGTTATTCCCTATACTAGTAATAATGGTTCTGTAGTTGACATCATTAGAAGACATTGGGGAATTTTACAATTAGATGATAGCATTAAGAACCTGGTAGGTACTAATCCTGGTTTTAGTTATAGAAATACCAAGTCATTAAAAAGGATGCTTTGTTATGAAAAGAATAGGGGAAACATTGTTACAGCTCATAGAAAGGGAACATATGCATGTCGTAATTGCAATCAGTGCGGTTTTATTATGAACACTAACACTTTTGAACATCCAAATACTGGTATTAGATATGAAATTAGTCATTATGCATATTGCAAATCTAGAAATGTGGTTTATCTTGCTCTTTGTAACAAATGCCATTGTTTCTATGTTGGCAAGACCAATCAAACGCTAAGAGAATGGATAAGGGAACACATCTATGCCATTCACAGAGAGAATGAGTGTAATGCTCTAGCTAGTCATGTCTTGCAACAGGACACAACACATACTTTTACGTTTATGGTTTTGGGATATATGGGTGTTACAGAAAGGCTAGGAAATATTAATAATAGAACTGAAAAGGAGGAAGCCAAATGGATCCTTAGGTTAGTGGCTGATAAGGGACATGGCCTCAATGGTAAATTTTCACTGAGGCCATTTCTAGCAGATAGACCACTCAGACATTAGTTTTAGTTATTTGTACACAGCTATATATCTGTATATGCATGGTGACTACTAACATGGTTTATTCAGAATGTCTATATGCAGTTATAATAAGGTAATATGACATTCATTTTATTTAACTTCAAAAATATGAAGTGTTTTATATATATCAGATTTTAATGTTATGCTCTTTATACATTGTATTTGGTTTTTGATATATGGTGTACATTCATGTATTTTTATTTTTTCATTTAGTCCTATACCAATGGAATAAGTTTCCTTTGTCATGTGTTTGTTATTAAGTGTTTCATTGGTGTTTTAGTGATATTTAAGTAGGTTTGAACACAGGATTTTGTTTTAAGTGTGATGAAGTGTCCAGAGTGACGTGAAAGCGCTCACTTGTTCGAATAAAGGAATGATTTTTTAATATCAATTTTGGGACTTATCGTTTTGTGCATTGACCTTTATCTGGTTTGCTTTGATTGCCGTAGCATACTCACCTTTCTTTTTTGACTTGTCTACTGTTTTTCTGTGAGGTGATACCTTACCCTGAGTTGTTGTTTTTTTGGGATTGTGCAAAAAAGGCCTTATGACTGTTTTTAGCTAGGGATGCTAATTTAGTCTCATAACTAGCATTAGAGGACTTTACTGATTTGCATGTTCAAAGTGGGAGGGTATTCTTCCTCTGTTGAATAAGTTCCCTCTTGTTCTTAGATATCAGTTTTTCTTTTGTTATATAACTTATTTATACTTACAGTGCACCAGGGTGGCTTGTTTTTTAGGAGGACCTGGTTTTGGTCCTGTCAGGTACAACTGAATAAACACATTTATTTAAGTGTCTATATAGGGCATTTGTGTACTCCTCTGCATAGGAGTCATTGCTGGCTGCGTTAGCAGGGGCTTTGAAACTTCATACCATTGCTTAGTAGGCTATAGTTTGCTTTGGAGAAAATTTTCAGTTTTTTTGCTCCTGTTGGAGTGTCAGGTCTGATCTTTACTTCAGACAAGACAGATTTATGGTCTGACCTTACCAGGCAGGGCAACACACAAGGGGTAGTGCAGTGACCCCTATGTTGATGAGCACTAGGTCTATGACATTTGAGCCCCTTGTGGGGGTGCAGACCAACTGTTCCAGGGCATAGGAAGTTAATAAAGTCCAGGAACCTCAGACCAATTGTGTCTGTGCTTGTGTAAGTCAGCCAGTCAATGGAAGAATAGCTGAAATCTCCCATGACCAAGTTATTTGGCTGTATACTGAGCAATTCTAGCAAGTCTAGGTAGGCACTGTGCTTCTTCTGATTCATGGTGGGGGACCTGTAACTAGTGATGATGTGGTAGGGTATTTTACCAATAGTTATTTGGACCTGAAGTAGCTCAAGAGAGTTGTACTGTATTACCAGTCTCTATGTGTATTTGGATTTAATGAAGATGGTTACACCTCCACCTTTGATTCTTTCATGCTTATTTTGGGGTCTGAACCTGTGAAAGACATTGAAGCCTTGTACGGCTGGGGTGCTGTCTGTGGCCTTGAGCCAAGTCTCAGTGACTGCACAGATGTCAGCATCTTCCAAGGTGAGGAATGCTTCCAGGGAGTGCATTTTACTGTTTAGGTTTCTAGCATTAAGCAGCATGACCTTGAGTTTGTTAGTAGTAGATTTTTTTTTTTTTTACATCTGAAGTTTTATTTCGACATTGCCTAAAAACAGCATTATGGGGGAGGCAAACGGCTTTGCCAGTATCAGAATGCCTTGAGGAAATGTCTCTCACATACCCATATCATTTTGTTCATAGGATCATAGGAAGTTACTAGGCTAATAGCCCTAGGGCCATTACAAGCCTAGTCAAGTTCTACCCTTATTTCAATGATCAGCACAAATTGTTTGAGAATTAACTAGTCAGTAAACATGAGGCAATTTCTACATTGCCTCATGATGCCTGTATCCACCAAGTTGGTAACAGAGATAGTGGGAAAGTTCATATTCTTGGCAACAGACCCTTTTGTACTCATTTTTTAATTGCAAACAGCTTTGCAAAGGATTGTAATAAATATGTTTTTTTTTGTTCTGTAACAAGTTACAGCCTGAAAAAAGGCCTGCTCCTCTAATGTGGTTAATAGCTGTATATGTGTTAGCACAATCTGCACGTATATATATATATATATATATATATATATATATATATATACATATATATATATATATATATATATATATATATATATATATATACATATATATATATATATATATGTGTGTGTGTGTGTGTGTGTGTCAAGTCTTTCAAATTTCAACTTGGAATTATGGACAAAGAAAAAATAATTATGGAAAAATATTAGGTATTCTTATTAGGTGCTATTATCTCATAATAATTTCCAAATTTAGGACAGATGGAACAAAAGTTTGACAACAAATTTGATGTGTTCCCCCAAATTCAGGAGAGCAGCAAGATGTGTGTGTGCATGTGTATTGAATCTTTATTATTTATGACTGAAAATGAATTATTTTTTGGTTTCAATAAATTAAATAAATACATATATGCATGCATACATATACACACATAAAAATAAACAAAATATTTAGAAGCAAGGATGCAATAACTAGATGGAGGAGGGTTACTAATGGTATTCAGTATCTTCACAGAAACCCAGCTGTGCCCCCCCCCTCGCTGCATGTCTTTTTGTGTTGTAATTAGGGGTGATGGTAGATAAAAGCTAAAATGATGTGATAAGCTTGTGTTTATATTGCAGAGGAACTGGTTTGAGCACATTTAAAGATCATTACTTGTGAATGTTCTTATTTGTCACTTAATGAGATTGCAGCTGAGGCTTATGCTGAGACAAATTTGAGTATGAATGTTTTGTGAGTCAATGACTTAGACATAAGCTGGCTGAAAAAAATGTATGATGAGCTACAGCTGATCTAAATAATACTTTTTATTATTTTTATTTATTTATTTGTATGTTGATCAGCAGTACATAACACACCCAGACTACCATTAGTACTTTTCCCTGCTGGTAGATATAACAAGAACAGAAAAATTAAACTCTGATTTCATCCACAAAAGACTGAAATAAAAGAATATTTTTTGGGAGGGGAAAATAACTCATTTTTGAAAAAAATGGATTTGCTCTTTTTATCGGTTTTGTCCTGAATTCTTACAATTATCCAAACTGGTTACAAGGGCTGCAAGAGAAGTACTGTGTTTGACATGTAAAGTCAACCTATTTCACAAATGTAGAATGCAATGGGTAGGGTATTTGTCATGTTGTCTGGCGTTGTTGATGTGATAGTATAGGTTTGCAACTAGTTTTATTGCGGTGATAGTGATCTTAGAGTGCTGGGTCATTCATAGCATGGGAAGTTTGGTGGGCATGACCCCCTCAGAAATGTGGAGACACTTTGCAGAGACACAGGTCTTTCAGTCTATCAAAATATCTAGGGTTTTTGAGACCTCAGACCTTTTTTCTGAGGAACCATTGAAGTATTTTGAGTTGCTTTCAGTACTTTGTGAGGTATATGCCAATGGGGGTATTGTTTTCAATGATGGGACTAAAAATGATGAATATAGTAAAGGTATAACTTCTTTGGAACTTGAGGAGATACCACAAAGAATAGGCTGTGTAGGGCAGAAGGATTTTACAACAATCCCAGAGGCATAGTGCTCAAAGGAGAATCTGACAGCAATATAGAGACTCAAGTACCTGGTGGCTATGCGAGAGTGAGATATCTGCATACCTCTCAACCTGGAAACATCAAAAATCTGGACAAGGCCCATGAAAAATAGGTACAAATCTGTACTCTGATTAACATTTAATTTGCATAGACAATTACGCAACCCCACCCACTTCAATGGAATTCTGGGATACCAACTTTCAAATGCAAACTGAAGAATAGACAACCAAAATATGGCACCAGAGTCCCCCTGCAGCCATTGAAATGTCCCATTACCTGGCTATTTCGACCAATTCACCATAAATACTAAAGTATGCATACTGCTTTACTTCTGCAATGATTATTTTGATTTTATTTTTACATTTTACAGCACAACAATGCAGAAACACTAATAGACGTCTGGTAAACAAAGCAATACTGTCTCACAATGAAAATAGGCTTGGCATTAAAACTTCTCTGCCCTTGAAACTCACATTCATTGAAACAGCATTGAAACCCACTCCACTTCCAAAGAAAATGCATATGGCCAGTGGTGGGTAAAGATTACCTTCGGATTGTTTTCAAATCATTGGCCCCTTGCACACAGAAAAAGAAACATACATGTGATATTTTCTTTGATGCACCCTCCTGACTTTATTAAATTATATTCCTTATATAATACAACACACTTGTTAGACAGCGCATTTTAAATTTATTGTTTGAACATTTTTCCAGTAGGCTGTACTGTAGGCAATGAAACAAAACACGTAAACCAGAACTGCCCAATTCAGAACATTTCCATCATAAAAGTCTACTTCCACACCCACACTATAAATAGACTGACAGTAGTGTAAGCCATAGGCATCTTGCATAGCATCTCACTCTTATTTTCAATTTTATTTTTTTTTTTTGGGGTGGGGGCAAAAGGTCAAAAACCAGGGACACATTTTAAACATTGCTTGTATAATTTTGTAAAGTTGCTAGAATAAAATGTGTTAGCACCATGTATTTCACTGGTAAGTTTTGAACCCAGGACCCTATGCACTACAGTCAGAACAACATACTCCTATGCCAAATCAGCAACTTGCTGAAAAATAGGAAGACTGAAACTTAATGGCTATCATTTAGTGAATTCATTTCTCACTTCTCACCACAGCTCTCAACCTCCTAGCACAAAAAAGCAGGGCAAAGTTCGCAAGTGGTAGTGGCTAGGGACTTTAGACCCTTTTTACTCTGTATGCAAGGTACAGGGTTTGAGCTTGAGTACCTCTAACCACTGTTACAAACACAAGCACAATTTGAATGTGTTTTAGAACATGACAGAAGTTATAGCCCAGGTTTATTTAAAAGCAGCAGCATTATGGGTAAAATATAATGAAAACATGATTTGAAAAGCTTGCATGCTACTCTTGTTAATTTCTCACTTTAAAGTAATACATCATTTTGAAAATGAATCAAACAGTAACCAGTTTAATTCTTATAAATGTTACTTAAAATTACCAAAGTGTAAGATACGACAAGGTCGGATATAAAAGATACATGAGAGCTTTGAAGAGGATGTGGGAATTAAGCATTTTCACTTATTCCTTTTTTCATGAGATATGGCTATGAATGCATTGTACTACAACATTTCCAGCAGAAATAACAATCCAACATTGACATCCTCTTTAAATTAAATGCAGTGCAACTTATGCTGCAAATTTACTATACATGAGAACATTTTTTTCTCTAAAATCTAAATCTTTCTTACTGGCAAAGAAAACACACACATATAATTTTCAAAAATACAGTGTAACACTTCATTTCAGGAAGCCATCATACTTTCAGTCTTCACAACAAACAGCACACATGACTTTTATATTACTGAATCATTTTCCTATATGTACATTACAATTTTTATTTCCCCGTATGTGCATTATAGTATTATCTTTCCCCATGTGTATTTGTGCCATTTGCAAATACGAGTCTGCACGCAATTTATAGCACTCATCTCTCTCTCTTACTTCTCTTCTCCTTTACTGTCTTCCCTCTTTTATCTGCTGTCTGCCTCTTCATACTTTATCTTGTCTATGTTGTAATGTTTTTACCCAGCTTCTAGTACTCTTAGTTCCCAATTTCTGCCTTACCCATTGTTCGGCTTTCTTTGACTATTCTTTACTTAGATCTTTTACTTTCTAAACATTAGCTACTTCTCCTTCAGCTGCCCTACTGTTAATCTCCCCTATTTTTTTCCTTTCCTACTCCCTGCTGCTCATCCATTCAGAATAAGCATAACCATCCTTATTTGACCTCAGTGTTATATGACCTGCTCCACATCACACACACACACACACACACACACACACACACACACACACACACACACACACACACACACACACACACACACACACACACACACACACACACACACACACACACACACACACACACACACACACACACACACACACACACACACACACACACACACACACACCCTCACACCCTCTTTCAGCTTGCTTTGTCTCTGTTTGCAGCCAGGCGATAATATACCTGCATTATTTGCAGCAGCCGTCGAGCCTTCAATAATTAATAATCAGACAGCCAGCCTTACATCCACAAATGAGCAGCGCGGAGATGAGCTAATCCACCATCAATAAATCCACAAATGAGCACTTCTTATGATGATGATCTAAATCCACAAATGAGCACTTCTAATGATCAGCCAGGCGCGAACATCCACAAACAAGCCATTCCCACTCAGAACGCATTTGAGTTGAGCCGTAAATACATGCTCAGTTCTGACAGGCTGGTAGTCCTGATGGAGCTGACGTCATCGCGTGTGATGACGTCAGCTGACAAAGTGCGAAAACAAAAAAATCATAAAAACACAATGAAAACAAAATGAAGGGGTGCCACTCGGGAATCGTGGCACCCCATTTTTGGACCCCAAAACTCGGTAAAAACGAGTAATTTGGGACAATTGGGAGGTATCAATATCTGTATGGTAACTGGTAGCAGTACAAGCTTTACCAACATAAACTACGCTGCATTTCAAGACATTGAAGGTAAGCCCATGATTAACACACCAAGCATTTGTCTTCTGTTGTCCTGGCTGGAGATTTTGAATATCTGAATGGGATTTGATAATGATAACTACACCCAAACAGCCATCATCATCAGACCTCATATATTAATGTGTGTGTGTGTTTGTGTGTGTGTGTGTGTGTGTGTGTGTGTGTGTGTGTGTGTGTGTGTGTGTGTGTGTGCGTGTACGTACATGCATGTGTGTGTGCATGTGTTTGTCTGTCTCTCATCCCTCTCTTTATATATATATATATATATATATATATATATATATATATATATATATATATATATATATATATATATATTATTTATTTACATTTGATAAATGGGTAGTGCCCAATTGGGCCAGAAGCCCATTTTTCAGCTGAGACCTGGGGAGAAAAGCTCCAAGGAATATTGAATAATTATACATTTGTACATATGACAATTACAATAGGAGTACAAACACAAGTTCTTTGACATTGTATCTAAAAACAAATAACAGTGGTAGTACAATAAGCTTATACTATTCATACCAGAAATATAAAAGGCAACTGTGAAAAGAAAGTTTATTTCTAGAGGAATGCAGTAAGTTATTTGATATGTTTTTGAGGAGGGGTTATCCTGAGGATTTTTTAACAGAAATCTTTACTGAAGTCACAGGGAAGAGATCATCTGGGTTTTTTACCCCCCTTCTTGGCAAGTCCCAACTTCAAGTTGTTAATCCTGTTGATTCTGGTTTGGTATCAACCAACTTGTCTCATGGTAAGGCCTTGATTTTGCCATTTAATTTACAATACAGGGAAATCAAGTGCATCATTAATAAATTTTGGGAGATTTTCAGATGTGATGGGAATATTTTCAACAAACTTGGTGAAAGGCCATTGGTGGTTTATCAAAAAGATACCTGTTTTAAAACTATGATTGAGAGAATTGTGTCCAATTCATATACAGGTAGAGTAGATAAATGCGGTCACTGTTCTCAGTGTAAATTTATTCTTGAGGGTACTGAATGTTTTGTACATGGTTATGGTAAAATCAAGCACAAGAAGAGATTTAATTGTGATAGTAAGGGCATTGTTTATGTTGCTTTGTGCCAACAGTATACTTGTTTTTACATTGGCAAAACCATCAGACAGTTTAGGTACAGGATTTATCCGCATTATTATGACATTAGTAACAAAGATGAGTGAAATGCCCTTTATAGACATATAAAGGGTTTCCCTTTGCTTTCATTTAAATGTTCTGTTTTAGATAATGTTGATGTTGACCCTAGAGGAGGTCCCCGTGATATTTTTCTTGAATTCGTGGAGCTTAGATGGCAGCTTAGGTGTAATGCTGCACGTTCTCCAGGTCTTAATGATGTCATTTCAATTGCTAGCCTCCTCAAGCTTAAATCTATGTTTGCCATTTAAAATTTTAAACATATTTTTATATATTTTTTATACATTTGTATTTTATGTGTACTGCTTATGTATGTTTTTTATATGTACTTAGGGGATTTATATATTTAATTTATATATATATATATATATATATATATATATATATATATATATATATATATATATACATTTATACATCTATTTTTTATGGTTTACAAGAAATACTTAACATGTATAGGTCATATATTGTGTATGTTTTAATTTTTGTATTTGTTTTATAAGCATTAGGCATTTCACTTTAATTTTGTCTTTATGCTAATCACCTCACTTGCAGCCGAAAGGCATGCAAATGAGGTAGATTAGCGATCCAGGAAGCACAAAGCAGCCCGTGTAAGAGCCGTTTTAGCTGCAGAAATGTACTCAGTTGACAACTGAGTACGTTTCTGCAAAAAACACAATGGAGCCATGTCAGCTCCAAATAAAGGGTGCATATGTGTCAGGCAGCATGCCAATGGCCAAATATGTGGCCATTGGCAAGGTACCCTGATGCAAATATAAGAAATAAATAAAATGTTTTTTTCGGCGATCGCCGATGTTTAAACGCAGCGCAGCCCCGCGCAAACGGGCTGCACTGTATAAAACATAGAAATGAATGTAGGTTTTATGCAATACATGGATTTACAATGCAGGGACCAGCAGACCAAAAACAACATGGTCACCGTTTAGTGGTTGCTAAGGGGGGAAGCTGAGTCTAAGACATGTAACTAAGCATTAGTAGGCATTAGTAGGCAATCTGATGTAAATGAGTGTTAGGATACTGAATTTCACTGTCACATAGCAAATGAGCACATTCTGAGTAGTGTAAGAGATACATAAGGGGGAGGAATAGAGTAGGAGATAGGTGACATCACAGGGGGGAATGGCAGAAAGAAATGCAGTTCATTGGAGGTCAGTGTTACATGACAGATGTCAGACACATATCATGGAAAGAGGAGTGCCACAAGATAAGCATGGGAAAGTCAAGAAATGGAAGGTGTACACTGTTGCTTACACCAACGTTTCTTGCTGGGCTTGCATGCGCATGTGCGCGCACCATGAAGCGCGAGTAGGGCAGTGTGCGCACATGTAAGGCAGACTGAGCATGTGGGAGCCTGTTGGCAGACTTATAAGACTGTTTGCGCTGGTGTGCGTGCATTTTAACCTGAATAAGATGATTCTAAACCGTGTAAGCATGTGTGCGCGCGTGTAAGCCACTGTGAGCGTGTTTCTGCTGGTATGCGCATTGCTCCCCCCTGAGGAAACAGAAAGGAAAAAGGAAGCAACAGAATTAGTAGGAAGCTAGCAGGGAATACTGCTGGAGCTAGCAGGTGAAAACAATTAGAAGCAGGCAATTACACAGGCAGAATAGTAGCTCAGCCAAGCACTTAAAACTCTGCAAACAGCAGTGCAGGATGTTTCTCTCAAGAGACACTGCAAGACAGAAGTAAGCTATTAGAAGTGAAAACTGAAAAAGCTGAACTCAGAGCAGAAATGCTAGGGGCTGCCATAGCTGTCATAAGGAGACATAGGCTACTTGCTGAGGGTGGTGACAATGCAAATGGTGCCAGACAACCCACAGTGAGGAGACAGAGAAGAGTGTACAGGCCCAGGGTCACCTACCATGGGTTACATGAGCTGGGGATAGTAGAGCGCTATAGAGTGGACAGAGGCCTCCTGCAGCAAATTGTCGAGCTGTGCAGGCCACGCCTCACACACAGAACCAACAGAGGGGAACCCATCCCAGTGGAATCCAAGGTATGTGTTGGCCTAAGAATACTAGCAACAGGTGCCTTCCAGAGACCAACTGGTGATATGATGGGGATATCACAGGCATCAGCCTCCAGGGTACTGCACCAGTTCTTGGATGCCATGTCAGCACATGTCTGTGATCATGTATATTTCCCCAATGCCCGTGAGGTATTGGCCACCAATATGCATCTCTTCCAGCAAATAGCGGAATACCCTGAGGTAGTGGGTGCAATAGACTGCACGCACATATGCATCAAAGCACCAGCTGGTGAGCAGGGTAGGGCCTACATTAACCACAAGGGCTTCCCCTCCATCAACTGCCAGGTCGTGTGTGATGTCCAGGGCATAATAATGAATGTGTGTGCTGGCTGCCCTGGGAGCTACCATGATTCCCATATCTGGCATTTGACGCAGCTGTACCAGACATTTGCCAATGGGGACATCCCACATGGACACCTAGTGGGGGATGCAGGTTATGCGCTGGAGCTGTGGCTGATGACACCCATCAGAAACGCATACACACCTGAACAGGAACACCATAATGAGGCACACGCACAAACACGTAATGTAATAGAGCGTGTGTTTGGGCTGCTCAAGTCACGGTTCCGGTGTTTGGACACATCTGGTGGAGCCTTGCAGTACTCACCAACTACATGTACCCAAATTGTCATGGTATGTGCTATGCTACATAATATGATCTTGCGAAAACAGCTACAGCAGGACCAGCATAGGTCCGGGCCAAACAGCCGCCCACCATTGCCAAGGCCATCACAGGCAGAGCGTGAGTCGGAGGAGGAACAACCTGAGCCTGCCCCAGTAGGCAGAAGGAGGCGTGCCCAGTATGCCCTGGCCTTGGCAAAGAGGCAATGCATAGCACATACACTGGCTCAGTAGGAACCCTGGGAATGATACCCCTCTCTGTCTCACTCATATAAAAACAGGGATGCCTAAAATGACATAACCTGCTCTCAAACATGTACAGGGAGTGTAGTATGTGTATCCAACAGAGGCAGCCCTGCAGCACCACCTGAGGCATGAATGCCATGTGTTAAGCAATATAACACCATGTAGTATATGCACACTTGATGACCCTGACTAACATCCTACCCTCACCAAGCATGATGCCACAATATGACGATGAGATTATCAATTGCAATAATTGGCTGAAGTATTGCAGTTAGTCAAAGGGGATCCAATGTGTGCCAGCCTGGGAGGACATGCTGAGCATGACATGATGCTCCACCTGCTAGGGGTGGCGTGCACCTATCAGTCCAGGCCTTATGGATACTGGCAAAAGCTGTTGTTACCCACAGTGTGCCCTGAATAGGTAAGGCTCAAAACACAAACCCACCTACATAGGTATCACAAGGGATAAGAACCTAGATGTAATGCTACCCAATGCCAGAAGTCTAAACAGCAAGATGCATGCAGTCTAAACTCCCCCAGTATGGAGAATGATGATATTTGTCCTGTAACAGAAAACTGGGTCAAGGCTCACAACAGCACCCTAACACTACCAGGTTACACTTCATACTGTGCTATACAGCCTCAAAACATAGAACAAGCTACAAAAGGAGGGTGACTAGCAATAATTGTCAAGGATAACCACACGCCCATGTTGGTACCACAACAAGAAGCAGTATGGACTAGCCATGATCAAGTAACAGTGACTAAAACTGCCTCCCAGTTTATAGCCTGCTATAGACTACCGTCCTAACACCAGGAACTGCACCTGGCCTATGTTGGAATACATGAATATATCAAGCCCTCCAAACCACATTATATTGGGTGACTGAAAATACCCAGACATAGACTGGGAGCATTATACTAGCTCCAACACTGTAGGACAAAAGTTCCCAGAATCCATAAACCAAAATGCCCAGGAACAATGAACCACTCCCACAAGAGGGGTAAACATACTGGATGTGATAATCAGCAACATGGGTACTGGATGGCAAGATGAGAAGTGTATCCCTCACTGGTAAGACCAGACCATAGAGTAATCACACTGGATATACACATCCTGACCACAGTCCCTGGCCAGAAAACCACAGTGAAAAACATGTGTAAAGTAAAAGTTGCACTCCTCCAAACTGATGAGGAATCCATTAAAGGCCCTGTGCAGGTGCAAAATATGGGCCACACCTCAGAACCTGTTATACAGGCATTCCATGAACACTGCCAGGAATGTTTGGATTATGCAATCCCAAATAAAACCAAGACACAATGCCATACACGCAGGCATGGGGCATGGTGGACTCCAGCCATTACCAAACCATGCAAGAGAATGAGGAAGCTACTACATGATAGAGCAAACATAAAAAGGGAAGTAATCACTGATCAGTAGTATGGCAATAAAATATGTCCACACATACAGTCCACTAAGGCCAGCTACAACAAGTTGAATCTGTGAATCTTGAGGCAATGTTACACCTGCCCCAAGTACACAGACAACCCTCAACTCCCCCCAAGAAATGCAAATATATGTGAGAGATGCAACCATTTATCCAAACCGGAGGCTGAGCTCCCTCAACTCAGTACTGTCAAAACTAGTCAGGAGGAGAAGGTAACCACACACACCACAAACCCAGTCCCACATAGACCTATCACAACTGCAAACCAAAGACATAAACACAGAAACACATTCCCGGAGGCCCTAATTACAAACACACCACACCAACAGATGCCTCCAAAGCAGACACCCAAGCAACCACAACCTCCAAACATAGCACATGCAACACATAGTACACAAAGCTGGTGTGCCAAACAGTCACAGGCCAGAAGGAAAAACAACATGCCTGATACATTTCTAATAGGTGACTCCATAGTCAGACACACTGCTGTCCCGCTCACCAGACTGAACAAGGGAAAGGGTACAGTAAGCTGCCTGTAGGCTGCTACAATATGCCACATAACACAAGTATGCATGTCACCCTAAAGCAAGTAGAAATATGATGCAGTCATTGTCCATGCTGGAGTAAATGACCTGATATGTACCTCCCCGGACTACATGAAAAGAGACTTAGATGAGCTCTCTGATTATGTAGTCCAGGCCGGTATGACACTGACCATTTGCAGCATCCTACCCTCACCAAGAATGATGCCACAGTACAAACACAGAATGATCAGCTTTAACAAGTGGCACAATTACTGGTGTCATTCCAAGGGGATCCAATGTCTGTCTGCTTGGGATGTCATGCTTGACAAGCCATGCTGCTGTTCCAGGGATGGCTTGCACCTGTTATCCCTGGGCATCTGGATATTGGATAAGGCTTTTGCCACCTCCATAGAGCCTTTCGTAGGCAAGGCTGAAAAGACTAACCCACCACCCTAGAAAACATAAGTGGAAAGAAACATAAGGGTAATGCTGACCAATGCCAGACGTGTAAACCTCAATATGCATGCTCCCGAGGCCCTCCCCAGCATGGAGAACATTGATGTCCATGCAGTGACAGAAACCTGCAGCAATCGTCCTGACAGCACACCAGCACTACCAGGTTATACCTCATATCATACGTTATGGCCCCAAAACCTGGACCAAAACATAAAAGGAGGGGGAGTATCCATATTCAGCACAGACACCCATATGTCCAGGTACCTGACAATGCAGAAAGCATCAGAGACCACCCATATGCAACTAACCATAGGCAAAACTGCTGTACAGTCTGTAGCATGCTACAGACCACACTCTCACACACAGGAACTCCACCCAGCTGTCCTGAAGACACTGGACAGTATGAATGTCTCACCAAATACCAAACAAGGTACTCACACATTACCACATAGGTGGTAAACCATTATGCATGAAAGGAGTAATCAGGCACCTAGGGACACAAGTGGACAGTAACCTGTTATGTGACACTCACATTGCCAACGTGGCTAGGAAGACTGTCTATATTGGACACCGTATCATGAAAGGATTCACATCTACATCAACAAAGGTCATTGTGCCCCTATACTGTTCTCTTATCAGACCCATAATCTAGTACAATGCCTCATTTGGGATGTACCTTACCTGACACCTTCAGCAGTTAGAAAGACCTCAAAGGTACCTCACCAAGAGGATAAAGGGTCTCAAATATATGTCATATGCTGCCTGGCTGTAAACACCCCAGCTGAATGCAGTCACATACTGCCTACACAGAGGCATTGTATGCCTGTTGTACAAGGCCATGTCCAACACAGGAGTAATGGACATGCTCCACCCCATAAAACCCAAAGCCATCGGAGCTGTGAGAGTGAGAGATGTCAACCTCAACACATAATGAAATAGGATGTGCTGGAGGGACAGATACATAACCCAGAGGCTCACTACACCCTGGAACAGAATCCCACTCCATGTTAGGCAGAGCCCCTCACTGACACTCTTCAACAGGAATCTTGCCAAGTGGATGGATGATCGTAGATGTACACTGGGGGTCTTCACTGTGTCACGTCCAGACAAAGGCACAGTAAAGTAAATCATAAATGGCCATAATATTCACATAGCAAGGGGTGGTGAAAGCCACACACACTCTGGCTAGGCTTATAAATGCCCTAGGGTGGATAGCCTAGTATGAACCTATGAACCTATGAAGATACAAATTGTACAGGACACTAAGGATAATCACAAGGCTTTCTTAACTGATGGTAGGAACCTTGTTGGGAATTCACAGATATGCTCTGAATCACTCAAATATTACAAACAACATACCAAACGCACACACATATTGCCAACACCCAACCTGACAGATGCAGTGCAACCCCCCCCCCCAGAATGCAAAATATCTATCCCAGCAGACTGCTGGCCCCCTGACATTGCAGATGTTGAGGTAACAGCCAGCATCTACAAAGCAAAACACACAGCAGCAATGGTATGAGATGGTGTCCTGGGCTGAGTCCAACATGGACTCCAAGAAGAATGGAATGCTAAATAACACTACTGCTCAATGTCAGACTTACCACAGGATATGTACCCAAAGAGCAGTGTACAACAACAGTGGTCCTTCTCAACAAAGGTGTTGCCTGAATGGATACTGCAAATTACCACCCCAGAATCCTGACAAGCTTGGTCCGCACAGCTATGGAAAGGATCAGCATGTACCACAGACATAAAGATATTAGGGACCTACTGACACCGGACCCTACCCAGTGAGGCTTTCTTAAGTGCAGATCCTGTCCCTTAAACATGTTTGACTCATTTGAAACAGTCATTAAGGTCATTGATGAGGGCAATGTGGTCCACACAGTGTAGCTGGACCTTGCAAAGGCTTCCATACAATACCCCACGTGTTCATTATAGATAAGCTCACCAGCTTAAATATAAAACCCTATGTCAGTAGAGGGGTTGCAAACCAGACCAAGGACAGAACTGACATGGTCAGACATGCTGCAGCCATGTCAGACTACAAACCAGATAAAACTGGCATCCCACAAGGCTTGGTCCTGGGACCTCCCTCGTTTGGTATATATGTCCCATAGGTACAGGCCAACATGGAAGGACTGTGTCTGAACATGTTTGCAGAGGACTACAAACTGGCCATCATATCTGACCCTCCATCTGACACAAGCATCCCACAAAAGGGCCACATAGAAACAGACAACTGGTGCCATAGCCATGTTAGCAAGCTAATTGCAGAAAAGTGTATAGTCAACCCCTGTGGATATACAGTAAGTGCCCACCAATTACCACATATGTGTTAACTCATTAAGTACTTAACATGTAATGAGAGACCTGGGGATACAAGTTGATAGATATCCTGCATTGGACAAGCATGTGGCTGTAGTGGTTACAGAAACATACCATATACCCACCTAATCATGAAGGTTGTCAGATCTAGATAAGGGAAGGTCATTGTGGCTCTGCAGTCATCCTTCATCAGAGTTACAATTGACTACAATAGCCCCTGTGGGATGTACCTCAGCAGACACCTCCATCAACTGTAATGTCCCCAAAAGTACCTCACCAGGAGTATCAAAGAGCTTGAACAGATGCCATGTGTTGCCTGATTAAACAAACTGCAGCTCCACACACTGCCATGCTGGCCACCCAGAGGCAAGCTGTGCCTGATGTATAAGGCCATGTCCAAGCTGGAATCAATGAACATGCTGCACCTTGTACAATCTGAATGACAGTGAGATATGCACATAAGTGACCTGAACCCCATCACTGACATACATAGGACAAGCTGTGCTGAATGATCCATAACACAGAAGCCACCCCCACTTTTGAGTAAACTCCCATTACAGGTTAGCCAGAGAGTCACTCATCGACTCTCCTCAAGAGGAATTTTGATGAGTGGATGGGAGATGGTAGGTTTACCCTGGGTATCACTGTTATGTCACAGGTAGACGGAAGCACAGTATACTAACCATGACATACGTCATGGCAAACTCCACTTACAATGTGTGTTGAAGGACAAACACACTCTCCGACTAGCATTAGAAATGGCCTAGGGCATATTGCTAGTGTTTGCCAATGTACACCTATGTTGTGGAATACACTACCAATGCTGGACAAGCCTGGTTTAAGTAGTTCATATCTGAACATAATGCAACATGGTCAGATGTGCACAACTGGCCCCTAACCAGGCTGTTGTGCTCACTATGAAAATGTAAAGCAGTGATAGGACTAAAGCCCAGGATACTGTCCACCACAGTGAAAGTACTGAACCAGTACACTATACGGTACTACAGTGTTAGGTCAGTATGAAAGGATGTTGACAACTGTATGCAAAGTATCCCATGCAAACCCTGCAGGCACAGTATAATCCCTGTTGTGTTCAGAAACAAAGCACTTGGACAGTAACTACACAACATGAAAGACAACACACAACCATAAACGTGAGATATTGTTGAAGTTCACACTCATCCACAAATGTGGTGGGCTGCAGAGTTCAACATATTGAAAGCTCACACTGGGCATGCTCGCACACTTTGATAAATGAGACATATGTCAGACAACTTGCCATGGAAAGCCTGAACTGGGCATGCTCACACACTTAGGCCAAATCTCAGTTTAGCAGTTGGCCACACATATCTGGTATTTGTACGTGTTATTCCAGGAACCAACCACATTACAGCAATCTGCCCAGTGCACACAGTTAAATGACTACAGAGACATAAGTAATATAGTGGATCCTTCTCATATTCAAACATCTTCCACAGATACACAAGTTGTTCATAGAAACAGGGAATGCTATGGCAATAAAGACCTGCAAACAGTCTATCAGCAACAAATATTGTGCATCTGACAATTAAACATATGGGTGTAGAGGTCAACACTAGGCTGTTTGCCCTAGGGAATGACAGCTTAGCCAGAGTGTGCTTGGCATCTGCCTCCCCAGTACAGTAGGCTACTGTGCCACTGTAAAGTAGGTCACATAAGGCACCGTGTGAGGCTAGTGTGCTGTGCCTCTGTCAAGCAGGGGCACAGTGGAGATCCCAGGGGTTGAATTTGCTAAGCCACATCCATGTCGTTGGTGTGTGCTGTAAGAGGGCTGGTGAGGACCTCTAACAGTAAGTGGGCATCAGTAACAGACTGAGGGGAGCTTTATCTGCATTGTCTGGACAATTTCACTGTCAACACTTTGTCGTGATGATTATGAGGGATTGAAGTGTCGTGCCAGTACTGTTCAGAGATGTCCTCCCTCTGTCGGCTACTGCTCTGCAATGTATTAGCTCACTCTGTCTGTTGGACAGCTCATATATGGCTGGTGTATACCTGACAGGTGTCCTGTTGTGGAGGAGTCATGGGTATATTTGGGATAGCATGATGAATGCAAACCTTCCACATGCTCATAGAATGCAATTGTCAAGGATTATGCAGAGTGGCCTGTATACTCCCCCAGCATGTGTCCTTTGAAGTCTTCCACCCCAGTCTTCACAAGTGTAAAGTCTGCTTTTGATAAATACACTTTGTTTGCAGTGACAACCTTGCCTGGGGGTGGGGATGGGATATGGATGTCCAGGGAAAGGTGGTTATGGTCAGATATCAACAATGGAGGTCTACCTCTGGTGTGGAACAGTGAGTACCCATGTTGCAGCTGGTCAGGTGCAATATGTATTCCCCCTTGTGGCTGTGGTGAGTGGTTCTGCCATAGCACATGGACTCACAAATTGTAGTGGCTGTAGGGTAATGTTGTAGAGGCCTGAGTAGTTCCCACACACAATATACCTGTACCTGACATTAACAACTGGAATGGTGTATGTGAACACCTGCATATTTTGGCACTGTTCCCAGGGAAGCAAAGTGTGTGTCCTGGATGTGGGAGGGGTGGTCCAAACTGGTTGTGTTGTGTGTTACAGGTCCTGTGGTCATGAAGCATGGTATAGAACATAACCTGCCTGTGTGATGTGCATATCTGACCCTGAAGTAGGTGGCTGCAAATGCATATATATGCTATCCCCCACCTGACAGGTAGTACTAGATGTACATACCTCTGTGGAAATAATGATGTCAGCACCCTATAAATACTGCAGGTGCAGAACAGATGCCCAGTAATTCAGATAGTGTGCTCTGCTAATGTGTCTCCCTCAAGTGTCATAATATAGTTAGGTAGGGGTTTGAATCCTGCAAATGCTCAGTGTGGGTGGGTGAGCGGGGTTGGTGTGTGTGCAAGTCTGTGTGAGGGAAATGTCCCTTTTGACAACTGGGAAAACACACTACAGGATGCACATTCCCCTTTCTAAACACTGATGATGTCAGCACCCTATAAGTACAGCTGGAGAAGGGAAACCTCCCAATAATGTGAATAGCGTGCTCCGCTAATGCGTTTGTCTCAAGTGGCATGACATACTTAGGTAGGGGTTTGAATCCTGCAAATGCTCAGTGTGTGTGGAGGGGGTTAGTGTGTGTGCAATTCTGTATGAAAGAAATGTCTCTTTTGGCAACTAGGAGAACACACTACAGGATGCACATTCCTCTTTCTAAACACTGATGATGTCAGCACCCTATAAGTAAAGCAGGAGAAAGGAAACTTCTAAGTAATGCAAATAGCACGCTCCACTAATGCGTCAGTCTTGAGTATCATAACATACTTAGGTAGGGGTTTGAATCCTGCAAAAGGCAAGTGTGTGTGTTTGGGTGAGGGGGGTTAGTGTGTGCGCAATTCTGTATGAAAAAGTTGCCCCTTTTGGCAACTAGGAGAACACACTACAGGATGCACATTCCTCTTTCTAAACACTGATGATGTCAGCACCATATAAGTACAGCAGTAGAAGGGAAAGTTACCAGTAATGTGAATAGCGCGCTCCACTAATGTGTCTGTCTTGTATTTCATAACATAGTTAAGTAGGGGTTTAAATCCTGCAAATGGCAAGTGGGGGGAGTGGTGGAAGTAGAATGTATGCAATTACATGTGTGAGAGAACTGACCCTTTGCCAACCAGTACAACACACCAGCTACTGCTGCATATTCCAATCTCTACACAGAGATGATGTCAGCACCCTACAAGTCCAGCAGAAGAGGTTAAATCTCCCAGTAATGCAAATAGCACGCTCTGCTACTGCGTCTCTCACTACTGTCATAGCACAGTTAGTTATGGCTTTGAATTCCACACATGCCACGTGTGTTTTTGTCACACAGAATGCCCATGTGTGTGGGTTGTTGTTCACAATAATGCATAACATCGATTAAACCAGTAATGGCAATGGACACAGATGATGTATGTGTGTGCCAAATACACATATGTACCTGTGATCTTCAATAGTTCCCATGTCTGACACCTGCCACATGTGAATACATGGTATTTGCACTGGATAATATTATGACTGTGGTCTTCTGTGTGGGTGTTGCATGTGGTATGTGTATATACAGTGTGAGATGTATATGGTATCATCCTAGCAGCGAGGGATACACATCTGGTCTGGGGCATATAGTCTACATGTTGTTGATGAACAGGTGCTGCATGTTTTCACCTGTTGTGGGAGTGGTAACAAGTTGCTCCATAGCAATGCAGTGACTGCATGCTAGGAACCTTTCAGCTAGGGTGTTGTAGCTACAGTAATTCATCAGCATTCAGAAATACGTCAGCATTCCTGGTGAGGGTATGATGCCAACCAAGGTCAAGGTCATACCAGCCTGTGCCACATGCTCAGAGAGCCCTTCCATGTTCCCTATCATGTAGTCCAGGGAGGTACATCACAGGTCAGCCATAGTGGCATGGACAATGACTGAGTCATATGTGTCCATGCCTCTGACTGACCTGTATGCTTGTGTTATGTGGTGGACCATAGTGCCCCACGGGCATATCACTGTGACCTTCACCTTGTCCAGCCAGGTGAGCAGGACCTCACTGCACCGGACATTAAAGGTACCTAACACAACTGTAGCAGGTGTGTTTTCTAGCCGTACAGGCTGTGACTGTTTGGCACACAGGATTTGTGTACTATGTGTTGCACGTGCTGTGTTCCAGCTTAACGTATGCCTGTGTGCCAGCTGCAGAGGTGTCTGCTGCTCAGGCAGGATGCTATTCTGAGGATCCACGAATGGCCCAGTGTGTTCACGTTTATGGATTGCTGTCAGTGTAGGTCTACATCAGACTGGTATTGTAGTCACTGTAGTATTTCATGCCACCTGACAGGTTATGCCAGTACTGGGTTCAGAGTGCTTAGTCCCCAGTTTGGCTATGTGGTTGTATCCCATACATGTGTTGTACGTCCATGTGTAGGGGAGAGGGTTGACTGTGTACATGTGGCAGCTGTGACATTGCCACAGGACCCACATATTCCACAACTGTACCATAGAGGTGACTGACAAGTGACATTTGCACATGCTACCATAGTATTGTGATTGCCATGGTGATTAACAGCACATAGGGCCAACGGGGAACAAGGTACAGAAGGTGAGTATGTGAGGGTGTAGTGCCTGTGATTAGTTAGCACTGGCATATATAACTGCTCACATGGACAAATGCCAGGTAAGTCATATGAAATGTGTCACAGAAAACGTACATGTGAACAGGACAAACAGTGACGTTCTGTCAAGTGAGACATGGACATACATATAGTAAGCTATGCAGATGTCACTAGAAGTCCACAGAAGCTCAGTAACTCTGCATTGCAGGTGGGATCAGTGTTCCAGGGTAACTGCAAGCAAACATGCATGCAAACAAAGCTACAGTAAGCAGGGCTGCATGTAGTCCATTTTACAACAAACAAGCTGTACCACTTCCAGTAGGTAACAGTGCAAATATGCAGGCACTATACACATGTACATGGAAATACACAGGTCAGATGGCTAGGGTCCAGTCTCAGCGCACACAAGTGTACAGACCATGTACCATCAGGATGTACAATAACTGGATGGAAACCCAGGTGCTCATACCTGCAGTAATACACATGTCAAATAGACACTGAGCCTTCACTCAGTGGTTCCATACTTAGTAGGATGTATGCTACCTGTCCTGCCACCACAGTATCCCTGACATTTATGGGGACTCTCCCTCCTGTGAAAGTTAGTTTTGTGTGTTGGGGCTGTCTAGCATGGTATGAGATGTGAGCTTGCAGTGCTAGGATGCTCCTGTGTGTCCTGTACCAGTCGTGTAGTACTGCACACATATCAACATCCTCAAACATCCGCATTGCAGAGTCCAGTGTGGGCAACATGCCACTTGCAGTTTACATGTCCATCATTGCGTATCAATACTTGCATTACCTTATCCCCTGTGCTACCTATGTATGTAGCCTTCTGTTGACATCCTTACCACCAGTATGCCAACATGTGCAGATGATACACTATGGTACTTACCATGGGTGTAGACAACAGTACAAGACAATCATACCCTTACTGCATCAGGCATGCTGGGATATACCCACAATTATATCAGCACACAGTACTGTTAACAACATGATACTATTACTACACATCTATGTAGTCACCCTGTGCGTCAGCAACATGTTAACCTGTACCTGCACTGATGTTACAGATTGCAGGAGGTGGCACAGTTTCATCATATGCACAGGGTGTGAACTTGGTATGCCTGAGTCTGCCACTGATACCACCAATTGAAATGTATGGGTATGTGTGTTGGTGAGGGACAGCAGTACAAGGTGGGGCAATGTTGATGCAGTGTGTGCGTGTATGCGGTAGCCCTAGGTGTTGTCAATTCGCATGTGTGTATGGATGCACACAGTTCCACCTCATGGCTGCCATATACTGGTGTTTGTGGACAGCAACAGACTGTACCTGCCAGGTCATACAGATCAGCGTCTCTGGCCATGGACACGGTACCTGTGCCTTGCAGGGGTGCTACGGACCATATCCGGTACCAATCCAGACTGGGTACTGTCATCAGAAGCAGGTGTTCGTTGACTGGACACAGATCCCTGTTGGGCCTGTCCAGAGCCATGTGCACGTGGTCTCCTGGGGCGGTCTGATGACAGCACAGACCCAGCATTGCTGGGGCTGCTGCTGGCACTATGGGGGCAGCCACAGCCCTATTGTCATCTGCTACGACTGCCAGCTGCTGCTGTTGCTGGCATAAGCCCACATCGCCGCCTCAACCGTCCACCATCGCCCTGGCTCATAGACATGTAATTGTGGAACCGATCTAATATGTCCCCACAACGTCTGTCTATGACATCGGTGAAATTACGGATGGCAGCTGCAATGTCATGCATACTGTCAGTCATGGCTGTGCGACATGCTGTCAGCTCCCTCAGACCCTGTCTGGTGTACAGTTCCATACGTGACTGTGCCTGCATGACAGCCCGAAACATAGCTGAGGTTGTAAGACCTCTGTGGGCACGTCTGACAGGGGCAGTACACCCACAGATGGTCCCACGAGAACCCCTGGACATCTGGCTGTGTGGTACCATCTCAGGGCCATGCCCATGGCTGCTGTGTGGGGAAGCATGTGCCACAGATACCACATTACCCTGGTCAATGCCCACTGTATCCTGTCCATCACCTAGGGACATTGGTGACAAAGGGTGTATTGGCAGGATAACTTTGCTCATTGATGGGGTTGACAGCTGTGTACTGTCAATTGGCTGACCAATGACGGACCCTGGCATACCTTCCTGTGCCATTACACAGATGTCACCATTATCAGTACCCATGGCACCTGATTCAGGTTCCCTGCTGCATGACACCAGAGCAGCACCAGAACCTGTGGGAGGGAAACAGGAAACACAGTTTACAATTCTACACAATGCTACCAGTGATGCACACATGCACACATGCACACGTGCACACATGCACATGAGCACACATGCACACGTGCACACATGCACACATGCACACGTGCACACATGCACACGTGCACGCATGCACAGGTGCACACATGCACACATGTACACATGCACACATGCACACAGTTGCACACAATTGCACACATGTTGCACACTTGCACACTACTCAGTATGCGAGATATCAACACACAGACACAGACACACCTGCATGCATACACAGAGCACTACTCAGTGAGCCTAATATTACTATTACTATCAAGACTATTAAAGGTTTTGTTAATACGCACTCACCAGCATGGATAGGCTGCATTGCTGTTACACCGGAGGGACCTGCAGAAGTGAGGAAATTAATGTCAGTGGGCACAACTGTGCCATTGTTACTGAGTATGATACAGGTCAGTAGTACAACAGTTGCCTTTCACAGGTCAGCTGCTGATATTGAGAATACCACACTTGCACATTAAATAGTAAGGAGCTATTTTCTCTCATACAAACATCCATGGGCAACTTTGAGAGGGAAATCAACGGGGACACTACAGATAACCACAAGGCCTTCTTCAGTTATGTTAGCAACCTGGTCAGAAACCCTCCAATATGCTCATAGTTAGTACACAATAACAAATAATTCACTGAACCCACAGACATTGGCAACATTGTGGCAGACAGATTCAGTGCAAGTTTCCCCCCTCCCTCTCCCCCAAACTAAGACATACTTATCCCAGCTGACTGTAACCTCCCTGTCATCACAGATGTCCAGGTGAGAGCCGCCCTCGGAAAAGCAGAAAACACAACATGAATGGGACCTGATGGTATCCCCGGTTGCATGCTACTTAAACTCCAAGAGGAGCTAAACACACATATAGAAGTGCTATGTAACACTAGCCTGACTACAGGATATGTACCTGTACACTGACGTACAGCAGCTGTGGTTCCACTCCACGAAGGAGGCACCTCTACATACCAATACAATACAACACAATACAATACATTACAATACAATACAATACAATATGCTACTGCCCCTGGGACTACAGCAGCATACTGTTTTGCTACCCTGACCATTGTGACACATGTGATGTGATGGTACCTGTTCCTGTCAAACAGTTACACAGAGTGACTCATATGGCATATTACCTATCTGACTAACATTCAGCAGAGGTATGTGTGACATGCTCTCATGGGGAGTCTTGTTTCTTAATACTGTGTGGTTTATTGCAGGGTATGTCTTATCTGTGGGTAGGAACCTGTACCTCTGCCATGTGCTCTCTACTGCAGTGTCATGGACGACACACAGCAGTCATTTAGGTTGTGGATGGTGTGAGGTGTTACTATGGTTGTTGGACATCTGTCATGGGTGTGACTTAAGTATGTAAATCCAGGAGTGGTAACCTCTATGTGGGTAGTATGTGTGTACTCTGTGGTGTTGTCAGTGACTGTGCATTGGTAATGTGTTTGAGTGCATTGTCACAGTGTTGTACATGTCACTGTGTCCTTCTCCATATCTATAGCTGTCATGTGAGGTACATACCGTGGCAGCCATTGTGTGTTGTGGAGGGGTACACTGACCTACATGTCCATAGCTGACACACCATGTCTGCTGACACATACCATGTGCAGGTATTCCAGGAATAGTGTGCCACTGTGAATATCATTGGGGGGACTATTGTACACATTTATGACCTTGTTCCCCCCTGACACATGCAGTGGTGGGCAGCTAATCACATATCTGGTGGTTACTGGTGTAGGTGATTTGAAATGGGGTATGGTACTCCAGTTTTGACACTGGTGTTCACTCCATGCCTTTGTCACCAGGCACCTGTTGCAATACATCTGTACACATGTGCCTCACTCAGAATATATATACATCTCTCCCTCTCTCTATATATATATATATATATGTATATATATATATATATATATATATATATATATATATATATGTCTATATATATATATATATATATATATATATATATATATATATATATTATATGTGGGTATGTGTGTATATATATATATATATATATATATATATATATATATGTCTATATATATATATATATATATATATATATATATATATATGTCTGTATACATATACACATATATATATATCAATGTACATATATTGCTATAGATATGGAGAGGGGGGGTGTGACAGAGAGGGGGTGAGAGTGACAGAGGGGGTGGGACAGGGGGAGTGTGAGATCGTCATATACAGTCATATCTGTAGATAGTCAGATCTGTCTGTCTAGGTATATGTATCTACATATATCTATATCTGTATGTGTGTATTACATATATATATGTTTGTACATATTCTATCTATCTACATCTGTCTATGTATTCCTACATCCCTCTCTATGTAAGTATACATATATGCATATTTTATATATATATATATATATATATATATATATATATATATATATATATATATACATACATATATTGACATACATACGTATCCATATGATAGATAGGTATATCAACATGTTTGTTTACAAAACTGCATACACACACTAACATACTGCTAAACATACATAACTGTGAAACCTACTTTGTACATTGTACTACAACCTACATTCAACCTACATTGATATGTGCACATAGATGCCCTCACATACATATGTATGTACAGCCTTCACTGATAGTTGCTGTATGTCCCCTGCCCTATGCACATCTTCATATACATATGGATACAGACCAATGACACATATGGAGGGTTTACAGTATGCAGACTTTTAAAGTATTACTTTACATTACCTGTGTTTGTCACATCTGCTTGTGTCACTGTCTGGTTTGGTGTCCTGCTGCTGCCAGTTATCAGCTTTCGAGTGGTTGTTGATGACTGGTTTTGTTTGTGTATGTTTTTTTTTTTTTTCTCTCACTCTCTCTCTCTGTCCCTCCCTACCTCCACAGCGTGCAATGAAAGTATTGCATGTGTGGACTGGGAGCACAGCATGCTTTTGTAGGTATCTGCATATGTCCATGTGATGGCCTCTGCACCAATTGTTAGCCAGCATTTGCTAATTGCATGCAGCCAGTTGTGTACTGATTGCAGTTCTCACTGCGATTCCAGGACAGTGCTATAAAAAGGTATGTGAGATAGGCGTAGCCCTTTCAGAGTTTAAGGGCAGAGACCATGCTGGTATGCTGTGGACACTGTTCTGTGAGTGTAAAGGTTAATATCTCTCTCATATTTCCAGCTGTGTTGTAGATTAACATTTCTCCATTCATTTCTCCAGTTTCCTGTACTAAGTGTGTATGTACACTGACACATAAGACTACTACTACTGTTAATGTGGGTGTGTATGCTTTCCTGTGGGACATGTGGTATAACTGGTATATAGCAGTGGCTCTTGCACTTTGTTGCTATGGCTTCAATATTTGGCCTTTACATTCACTACTTGTATGCCTGCTAGGTGTCTTGACGGTAGTGTGTTGCTGTGGCTTTCCTAATTTCCATGTACATTCACACCTTGGAATGCTTGCTATATCTGCTAGGGTGTTACTGCATGCAGTGTGGTCTGGCCATGGTGTGGGCCTTGACATCTATTAGGGTAATTGAGTATGCTGCTGAGCAGGCCCCAGAGACTCTCAGGTGCATCTTTTATCTGCCTCATGGAATGGTACATATCAGTGGGGTACACCCATTAAATTGTCTGGTATTCTGCAGTTGTGACTGTGGGATAGCATGAGCATATGTATTACTACACTACTTCTGCCGTGCAAGTGGTGCATACTTTCAGTACTTCATAGTTACCATTGCATGTGTTGTAACACCTTTCTGCCTACTGTTTGTACATTTCACAGGGAGTCTGTGGAGCATCCCTGTAACTCAGTCACTGTTGCTATGTCTAGGCTCTTAACTATTCAAATATGGCAGTGTCAGACCTCTCAAGTGTACAGATATTTGCAGGTTGTCCACATTTTGCCTCATATTTTGGTCAATATCTCATAAACAGCTTTTTCTGGCAATTCACTCTGGGCTCAAGTCAGACTACAGTGACAAACATTTCTGTTTCAGACTTCATACACTTCCAAACATCCAACAAAATGCAGAACCTATTACTCTCTGAACTGTCTAAGTTTGTTGTAACATTATTTGGAATGTGTCCCTGTTTTTGGCCCTTTGCTCCACATTTTTTATTACTTAGTCCAGATGTGTTCCTGTAAGAGGTTGTGGGGTATGGGCAGTGATTATCCTGCTGTGAGTATGTGTGTGGCTTGCAAGGTGCTTATTACCTACTAGCTACCAACTAGCATGGCTGTTTCTGTTCACACACTACTATTCTAGAAATCCACTACATTTGACAGTAAATATACATGACATGCTTTGTGTGCTACACATCCTATATTCCCTTTAGATTCATTCCTACTATTACATGATATATTTATTGTAGCACAATGTTCTTATATAGCAGGCATGGCTTAGTAGTAAGTCATGCAGACTACTGTTTCCAAGGTCCTGGGTTCGGGACTGACAGTGGGATTTTATTTTGCTTTTGAGCAGACTACAGGACTTGTCATTCAGAGTGACTAAGGCACTTTTAAGCAGTTGTAACCGGGTTAACGCTAGTTTGCGCAGAGCTCTCGCATGCGCACTGGCGTTCAGCTCTGTGCACACCAGCTTACAACCGCTTAAAAGTGCTTACTCTTGCGCACACCCGCATTATTTTATTTGAAAGAAATGAAAATGGGGAGACAGGAAAGTGGTGAAAAAGGGGTCACAAAGAGGGTAAGACAGTAGGGAAACAAGCTCGGGTTTTGCAGGAGGGATGTAGGTAAGGCACATAGCTGCCCATTTCTTCATCAGCAACAGCTGTGCATATGTTTGTAATTTGGTGTGACATTTGAAACCTTCCACCACTGAGAGAGGTGTAAGGACAACAATAATACTTGTTGTACAGCCAATTGTGATTGACAGTTTCCATGTCCAGCAGACATGTGTGCGAAATGGGCAGCTATGTATGGGGCATAATTTTTTTGTGGGTATAGAGTGCCCTTTTTTTTTTCAGGTGAGAGTGGTATGTCAGGTACGGGAAGTCGGTATAGCTGGGGAGGTAGGTTGGGTAGGTTAACAGACAAGACAAACAAGGCGCATACAGGGTCAGTGTATGACACATGTGGGGGGGGTTACACAATTGACGGGGATGGATGTTTGGATATCTAGAGCCCATGAGCCCACAGATGGCAACAGTGGAACTGATATCCCCACCCATGGGCAGTTGCCACTGTGCCTTCATGACCCAGGATGGGGCTGTGCTGGGGGCTGTGTAGGCCGGGCAGCAGGCACGCCCGTTAGTTGTGCCACCTGTGCCTCAAGCTGGCGTAGGGGCCCAAGAACAGCTTCCCGGATCTCCCTATGCACCACAGTCCGGACATTACGGAGGGTGAGTGGATGTTCTCCTCCGGCCACACTTGCAGAGGGGGGAATGAGCCCCATCCCCTGCAGCGCTTCCACCTGCAGGTGGCACAGGGCCACCAGAGGAGGGTCCGACCTGGGCACTACTGCCAGGTGCACTCGCCAGCTGAGGAGGGAGAGGTGGGTCCGCTGGAACCCGCCTTCCCTGTCGTCCTATGTTTTGCATTATGTCATGACAGTTTGGGTTAGTAACGTACAAGACCATTCACAATTAGTTGTAACAGCATGCATTAGTATTCCCATTAACCAAACACCCAGATATTCAAACCATTGAACAGCAAGCATAACACATGCATATTTTGAACAGCAATACACAGTCCAACAACATGCAGGGTTGATTGATGGCAACAGGCCATCAGGTTTGGATGTATGAACAGGGCAGATGCATCAACGTACATGCAAATATGTATGAACCAACAGGACAAATGTCCAGGGGTGTTAATTGTGATTGCACATACCAATTTCACATTGGAATGGATTATATGTGGTTATAGGGTAGGGTGAAGAAAATTTCATTAACAACTTCAAATACCAATACATATGCTGTACATTTCTAATAGCTGCAGATATATACACACTATAGTTCTGCCTACAGTTTCCTATGTGATAACTACTTCAAGTTGGTGATAGGAATGTTACTGCTACATCAATATACATTTTCATTTTTATTCATACACATTCATATCTGGCTCTGTTCATCTACATCATCCTGCTACATTTGCTTTATATAGCTATAGACAACTGTGGATGTTTGGTATTTCAGACAACCATACTATCTGCATATTGCAGACTGAGAGCAACATATCCAGATTTTGGGATACACATTCCGGCTGCGGTAACAATTTCAACACATTTTACAGTTTGGTTCTGCTTGTCACATTCATTTCATTCTGTACTGACTGCAGTATACTTTATTCAGGAGTTATTACTACTTTATTGGTGGATTCATAACTCTTTCTCACTCTCTCTCACTTGTTTTATTTTTACAATTCAGGATGGTACTTAATTCTAGGCTTTATTGACATGTTTTACCTGTAGTTATTACAATCCTTTCCAACAGTCTCACTTCTGTCATGTTTCTGTATTTCAACAGGGATATATTTCACATGTGTTTTACTCAGCTTCTGCAGCTGTACTTTTCAGCCTGCTGCAGGTTATGTACTATTATATTACAGGTGGGACATCTTTATTTCAGACTTTATTTCAGACTTTTTCATTTTTCTGTTTGGATTACAGACTGCATCACACTTTTGTAATCAAGCAATACTTGCAAACCCTCTTACACTGTTACTTGCACATTTTACTACTTAGTGACTACACTGCACTCTTTTGCTAACTGTCATACTTTTATATTTATTTACAGTTACAGGGAGAGAATTACTGACCTGCCTGGTGGCGCAACCGTGCCAGCCTATCGCCATAGACTCTACGGTTCACAGAACGGACACCTGCAGCTGTAATATAAATAAAGTAATATTGGAATACACATCTCCATAATATCAGCTAGGTTAATTTCTTACATAAATAATTAGATGTAACTTACTCAGTAGTGGGACGTTGGGCATTTGCCGGGCCTCCTGGATCCAACAGTTCAGTTGGTCCTGCTTCCGTCTTTTCAGGTCCGCATGGTGGTGACGGACCTGCTCACCAGTCCTTGGTATCCTTGTGGCACTGGTGAGATCATGAGCCAACTGGTCCCATGCCTCAGCCCTATATGCTCCCCACAGGACCTGGCCCTGCATGAGTTGGGCCTCATGATTGTGGACAAGGAGCCAAACCATATATTTGGACTCCTCAATGCCCCACCTCTGTGCTCAAAAGCAACTACCCTCAACTACACCTGACATTCTGGCTGCAAGTTGGTTCTACAATTGGTTATGCTGTGTATTCCCGCCTATGGGGCTTATATATGCCGTTTTTCACACACTTATCTGTTATTGGCCATTTTGGAATTGTATCAGCTTCACAAAACCTGCTTTGTCATGCTCCTCTTTCTATTCATTTCTATATATTTGCTATTACTGCATTTCTAAGCGCAACTGTCATGGCTTAGTGGTTCAGTACCTTGACTATGGTGCATGGTATCCTGGGTTCGAACCTGGCCACTGCTTTTTATATTTTATGACTGTCTACACAGGCTAGGAGGTGTGTCTGTGTAAAGGCAGTTTTGTTACAGCTTGCTCAACGTTGCCCGTCGGTTAGCTTGTTGGCGCGGCGCGCAGCTCCGCGCAAATGGGTTACGCTGGTTTACGCATCATTTGGCTGTCAGCACGCATATTACACTCAGCTCAGCTATGGGCGCACAGTTTCAGCATGTTAAAACGCTGCTCAACCCCGGGCACTCATTTTACACCTGTTAAACCACTGCTCACCTACGGGCAGATGTACTCAACTTGTTAGACTGTAGCTCAGCTATAGGCACATCTGACATTTTTTTTTTTTTTATTATCTCACATTTCTTCAAAATATATGGCCCATTTCATTACATTTTACATAAAATCTAATTTTATATGTGTACATATATGTCAGGGACTTGTTTCGTGCTTATTTCACAAAAAAAAAATTGATGTTGTGGGGCCTCGAACCATGTCTGCCTGCTCTTCAGCTGACGTCTCTACCGCTACGCTATTGCTTCTTGGCTTACTTTGCATATGTAGTTCTTATATGCTTTTCCACTGACTGCTAACTGTGGCTAAGCTACGGGCACGCCCGCGCAAACAAGCTCACTCATGGGCAAACATCTTTACAATTAAAAAAATATATATTTACACAGACTCTGTCGTGGGGGTTTACTTTCGGGACTTTTACTCTTCTGGGGGCATGTCTGTTTGCAGGGCTCGGCCTACTGACACGCCCCCCTACTGTCTTCCACAGACCATGTAAGCCTTAGGTGTGATTCAGCATGCCCTCATGCATATGCATGACATGCTGACATCACACCGTTTAACTGCAGCCTCCGTGTAAGCCTTGTAACTCTTACACAGAGGCTTTGTGAATCCTGCCCATTGACTGGTTAGCCTATACCTCTAACAACTCAACTAACCACATTAATCTGTTCAGTTTTACCCAACTGATCCTTGAACCCACTAGAGTTGACAAAAAAATCCCAGAAACAATCTATTCTAGACTGGACACTAGTCAACTGCCCCAAAGAAAACTACCAGACAGGGTACCTTCCAGATGGTCTCAGTGACCATCTCCCAACTTTCCTACTGTGACAACATACCAATATAAGCAAATAAATTTTTTTTAGACAAGTCAGAGATGACCGTAAACTAAATATACAAGAACTTAACAGTATTCTAAAACACAGTAACTGGAAACCACTGAAAACCCTAAGTTTAGACTCAACAAACAAAATTATTTCCTTGATATCCAAACAGTCATTCAAAAGATCCTCAAAAGTTCTGGCATGCCCTCAACACACTTCTTAAACCGGGAAAAACTACCATTCCCGCTCCCACTCCCAACTCCACCGAAGATAACAAAGACATTGCCTCCCAATTTAATCACCATTTCACAGAATCTATTTTAACACTATCTTCCCATCTATCCAAGAACAACACTATGCATAACTCTACCAAATAACCTGACAATATCCATCCAGTTCCTACCTTTACAATCAAAAGACTTCCCCTAAAACTGAAACCTACCACCCTTGCCGCTGACAATCTACTAGCCAAGTTCCTAAAAATAGCTGCTGAATCCTTGTCCTACCCTATATCTATACTCATCAACCGCTCCATAGAAGAAGCATATGTCCCACAACTATGGAAGGTATCCTATATTATTCCACTTCACAAAGGCGGAAACTCCTATGAATATTCTATTGCCCCATTGCCATTTTATCAATCCTATCTAAAATACTTGAAAAATGTATACATTGTTAAGTAATGCAATTCCTAAACTCACATAACCTCCTCTCCCCCACTCAACATGGCTTCCATCAACACCACAGTACAACAACCACTCTGCTCTCTTTCACCATTCTGGTCAACCAGCACAGAAATAATAATAAATTAGAATCTGCAGTATTTTTAGACCTCTCCAATGCATTTGACATGGTCTCACATTCCTTACTACTAGACTCCCTTACCTTTCTATCCTTCACCCCTACTCCGATAGCCTGGTTCACAAGCTATCTGTCAGCAAGGCAGCAATCTATCCAATGGTAAGGTATACTATCCCCTTTCCTCCCAACTACTATAGGCTTACCACAAGGCTCAATATTAGGCCTAATTCGTTTCTCCATATTTATCTATAATCCCCATACCAACATGCAGCATGCTTCACTCATTCAGTACCCTGATGATTCAACACTTATCTGTTCTGCTCCATCACTTACTACGCTACAGGAATTCACCCATATCTGTAGAAAGATGGATCACTCAGATCCAACTTATCCTAAACCCTAACAAAACCAAACTGCTGCTCTTTACCCCCAATAAAACCATGTCTACCCCTCTATCCTTCACTATCACTTTGAAAAATGGCACTATCATCTTTCCCTCTGATCATACCAAACTCCTAGATGTTGAAATTGACAAAAATCTACTCTTTGATGTCCATATTTCATAAACTATCAAAAAGGTCCATAAAAAAATGGGAACGCTATACAGACACAGGAAATCCCTCACAAAACAAGCACGTGTTATCCTAGCCCAAACACACCTCTTTTCCACCATAATGTACCAATTCTTACTCAGCTTAGAAAATCCGACTTTGCCAAACTCGAAACATGCTATAACAAAATCGCAAAATTTGCCAACAACTCCACCTTTAGAACCCACCACTGCCAGGCACTAAAAGAACTGCAATGGATAGAACTCTTCCAGCTTCTAAACTATCACCAGCTAGTTATTGTCTTCAATGTGATAAGACATCCAGAAAGATCTCCTGCACTATCCCAACAACTTACCATTTATAATACAAATCGATCTCTCCATTCTTCTGACAAATTCCTCCTCTGCATCTCAAAGGCTAACAATTCCGCAGGCAAAACACTATTCTCCCAAAGCATAGCTAAAACAATCTTCCTACTGCTCTGATCTCTGCCTCAACTAATACTCTCTTTAAAAACTCACTTAAATCACACCTAAAACTAAATGGTTGTGCCCTTGTATTACATAAATCCAACTTTATATCATTCAATAGATCTCTTACAACTTATACCTGCTGTAATACAAGCTACAGTATAGGATACTAATGCTGATGCCTGAAATTGTAGATGTAATGTAATAACATTTACGTTTAAATATCTCTTATGTATATATGGGTTACCTTCATTTGACTGACAACTCATTTGACTGACAACTAGTACTTCAGTACACTTTAAGGAAAATAACAGGGATTTCTCCCCTTCCCCAATGTAGTGTGACCCTGGAGTTAGCATATATAGTTAGGGGTGTGTGGGGGCACAGCCCCCACATTGAGGGGTGTGGGGGCAAAGCCTCCCCACCTATTTTGGTTTAAATTCTTTACTTTTTGTGTTATATTCTTTGTTTAAATGAAACTAGGTGGGGGGCTTCAACCCCCACACCCCCCACATCCCCGTAACTATATACACTAACTCCAGGGTCGCACTACATTGGAGAAGGGGACAAATCCCAGTTATTTGTCTGAAAGTGTACTGAAGTACTAGTTGTCAGTCAAATGAGTTGCCAGTCAAATGAGTGTCAGTCAAATGAGTTTTCGGTCAAATGAAGGCAACTCTTACATATTTGTCTTGTTACTGTATACTGCTGTAATACATATGTCTTGTTACTGCATACTGCTATATGCAATGTTTTATTTCGCCAGACTGCTGCATACTGTATTTTTCCTTGTGTCTAAATGTGTTCTACTGTGGAGCTTTTCTCCCCAGGCCTCTGCTGAATATGGACCTGTGTCCAGTTGGACCATCCCGGTAAGCAAATGTAAAATAAAATAAAAATAAAAAATATATATATATATATATATATATATATATATATATATATATATATATATATATTTTAGGATAAAAATATCACAAACTGAAGGTAAGAAGGCTCATTTGCCAAGAAATATTGACAATGGGTGGTGGAGTGAAGGAAGTTAGACACTAAGGGGTTTTATATATATATATATATATATATATATATATATATATATATATATATATATATATAAATATATATATACATATATGTATAGACACAAAGAAACACCAGGCACACAGCACACACTGCACTCATGCTCACATGTAACTTACACAAACCTCAATGGCCTCTCAAATGCAGTCCTCAGAAATACTGTATGCACACAAACAAGACATCTCCCACCACAACACATAAAACCACATCTTATTGTGCCTTAACTATCAAGTCCATGAGGGGTAACACCACACAACCCAATAATTTGGTCACAGGAGACTCCATTGTTAGACAAATTGATGTCCCTCTCACCAGGCTGCAGAACCAACAACTGGAAAAGAATGCTTATTACCTCTGTGTCTTGAGACACTAAAATCCTTTAAGCCAGCAGCAAAAAGCAGATGAAAAATATCAACAATGGTCTGCAATGATTAAACTGAATTTAATAAGACAAAATCAACAATAACATAACTAACGGTTAAGCGTTTCACTTGCTCCACGGCAAGCTTCATCAGAACTCTGAAAAATGGACCTATAGACATTTAAATAAACTATTTGGCGCCAAAAGCGCTATTTGAAAAATGATACATTTAAAGACATATGACATGTTACAAAAAGGATATATAACTAATACACAAGCATAAAAATACAAGCATAAAAACTAAAATGAAATGCTAAGCGTGTCCCTAGCCCAAAATGATTCCATAATGCATAAGCAAATGTGAGTTCAAAACTTGATGTAACAATATGAGAATACATATCGAAATAAAAAGTCTTGTAATGTTACGAACCACTGAATGAATGTTTATTAGAAGTAAAAATAACTTGCGTACTATAAGTTATTCATATTTTAAACTGCTCACATTAAAAGACTACTCATATAAATACTACTCATATAAAAAATATATATAAGCTATTCCTATAAAAATAAACATAAATAACTTTAATTGATGTGCCATACATCACAATAAATATACCTTGCGAATAATATTTTGGTAATTGTGTGCAATCATTCCATAGCTAACAAAGGTTTGATGGAAATAACATCATTTAATCCTGGTGGGGTGGAAGAGTCAGTATAAATTTGCCACCAGTATTCTTTATATGACAACAGACGTTTATAATCCCCCCCACCCCAGGGTCTATTTGGACGCTGCCAATATTGCAAAATTGAAATTTTGCCTATCACCACACTTCTTGATGTGTCCGTACAGAGCATGTTTCTCATCTTTGGTTCTAATGCTGTATAAGTGCGCATAAATGCGCTTATTGAATTTCCATTCTGTTTTTCCAATGTAGAATCCTGAACAGACCATACATTTTGCCAAATATATAATCATTCTAGTATTACACTTTACTTGGTGAAATCTAATTCTGGTTCTGTTTACATTATCCAACACTATACTACTTTCCTGAAAAATAGTGTAACATTGTTTACAATTTCCACATTTTTTTTGTGTGTGCATTAAGGGAAACTTTATACCAATTACCTCTCTCTAGGTGATTTTTTGTATTCTGTCCCATCTTAAACACAAACTGTGGTCCAGTCCCTAGAATTTTAGCTATATCCTGATCAATTAAAATGATGTTCCAATTATCAGTCAGGATTTTCTTTATTTTCCCTATATATGGTCCATACTCCAAAACACACCTTCTACCATATGATGCACTTTCAACAGAGGTGTGATCACTTTTGTCAGCATTTGTAGTCATTTTATCATACTTGTATCCCAACAATGGCTTATACCTACTTCCCCACTCTTTTATGACTGTTTTACTAACTTTGGCCATCATCTTGGCATCATACCCTCTATCCTTGAACAAATCTGTAATAAATGCCACTTCCTCTAACATATCAGCATATACAGAGGTCATTCTTATAGCACGTATAATTTGCCCTTTATAGATATTAATAAATTTGTTTCTTGGATGGTTACCGGTGAATTCTAGGTAACTATTGGAGAATGTATTTTTCCTGTATATTCTTGATTTAAAACCAGTTTCTCCTTTGGAAACATAAGTTTCTAGATATGGGATACCTTGATGGTTACTGGATGATGTAAATTTTAAATAGTTACTACTCTGATTTAAATAATCAAGAAACTGATCCAGTAATGTTACACTACCATCCCATAAAATGTAAATGTAATCATATTTCCATCAAACCTTTGTTAGCTATGGAATGATTGCACACAGTTACCAAAATATTATTCGTAGGTATATTTATTGTGATGTATGGCACATCAATTAAAGCTATTTATATTTATTTTTATAGGAATAGCTTATATATATATATTTTTATATGAGTAATATTTATATGAGTAGTCTTTTAATGTGAGCAGTTTAAAATATGAATAACTTATACCCCGGGATTCATGAAGCTTGGCGCAAGGCCGGTGTAAGGCTTGCGCCGGCAGTGCAGTGTATAATCGGCGTAGCAGCGCCACATGCATAGTAATGAGTGTGCGCCGCAACCACAGACACATGCAGAGGACACGTGCGCGAGCCCAAGTAGGATGCGCCCATAGGCATGGCCAAGCCGGCAGGCAATGAGCAACCTAAAGTGCTGACTGTCACAGGCCACCTGCAATAGTAACCGCACCAGCCAGGGTCCGTGGATAATGAAACGTACGCAGAGTATGCAACATAGTACCCGTTCACACAAAACAGAGAACCAAACATTAACCCACGAAGTCCAAATTGTACCCATCCAAGGAACAAAGGATACGCATAATACCGTGTCCGTCATGCAATGCACTGTCAGTGGGCATACCCAGTGAAGGTGTACCGCAGCATGTCAGCGCGCCGCACCTACACACAAGTAGCCACATGGGCATGGTCACCAGCAGTAGTGAGAGTACACAGCCGGGCAGCCGTGTCGATATAACAATCAGAAGGAAACCAGATACCCTAAACACAGACAAACATGTGCATAGCAACATGTACTACACCCAGCAACGTGCCCATCGCATACACATAGGACGGCGTATGCCTAAGCGTAATATCCAGAAGCAGAACCCATGCATGCAAATGTAATACACAACAGCCACGTCATAGCACGTAACCCGCACCCATGTACGACCATGCACCCAACCCAGCTAACAGCCTTGCGCAGCTGCACACCTACACACAATGGGTATACCTGAAATGTAGTAAGAAGTATTGTCCTAGGCAGTGCCACGCGGGCAAATATGTACCCCACATGTCAACATCCCACCTCAGGTACTGATATCCAAATGGCTGCATGTGAATGTGTCGGCAGAATGTGTACATCCCGCATGTGGTATGGACCTGTTGAAAACCCATAGGCGTGCACACGCCACGGTGCCCATAACTGTACATATCTGGACAAGGCAGTATGTTCAGCCACCGTACTGATGATTAGCTATGCAGACATGTCAAACACAACACAACACATATGGCGGAACATCTGCCCACCAAGCAGGATGCCCCAACAGGGTGCCACATGCACAGAAGGTGAAGGTGGGACATCACACGTTGAGAATAGCGTTGCCGGATGGCCAAACACCCACGGCCAATGCAAAGGATGGAATAGCATGTATATGCCTGGATGAATGGGTATGTCATAGCATGGGAATAGGCCAAGCTATCCAACATAATAGCCATGCGTACCAGATACAAACTGCCAGTAACACGCAGTAGTAATGCAGGAAGGCATACACGACTGTGGGAATAGCACAGGACATATGGCACGTGCCAAGTGTTGAAGCATGACACAAATGTCCAGGATGGGGCTCCCTGCAAAGAGGAACATGTGCCAACCCCACCCCCCACAGATGTACCGGCAGTGGAAATACATCCCAAACACACACCAACACTACCGTCCATCCCACGATAGCAACGGAGGCTGGTCAAAGACCACCATGACACGTGCACAAACAGGGACACGTGTAACCATTGCCCTAACAACCCCCCACAGGCCAACGAATAATAGTATGGACATATGCATGTAATGCTGTGAAGGATGTGTGGTAGTCCTCAGTATCACAGAGGTAGGTACACAGATACACTGTAATCAACCGTGACGTATGTGCACTGTACACAGCATACCTGCAGGTAATACATAGTTCAATCATGTGCCACAGAAATATACACATACGAATGAGGATAGGGGATAGACAAGTGTGAATGGGACAAACTATGAACATAGGTTCATAGGTCCATAGGTACATAGTAGGCTATCTGCCCAAGGGCAGCTATAAACCTAGCCCATAGTTATGTTGCCTTTGCCAACCCTCCAGTCCGAAGATAGCAATGCCTATTATATTGCTGTACCTCTGTCAAGCAGTGACAATGAAGTAATCCCTGGGGTATATCTGCAATCTCCCATCCATTGGTCAAGATCCCCCTCGAACAAGGCCAGCAAGGTGCTCTGCCTCACATGTACTGGGATGTTGTTCCACAGCATAGTGAGTGTCTGGGTGATGAATCTGTCCCTCCAACACATTCTATTAATGACCGTGTCAAGGTTCACATCACCTGCCCCTGTGGTTCTGAGGGATGTAGATCCATTAGGTGAAGCATAGTCATCAAATATGGGTCGACATGGCCTTGTATGTCAGGCACAGGTCACCACTGAGCAAGTGGTATGTGACTGAATAGAGCAGGAGTCCTTTCAGTCGGGCAGCATAACACAAATTCCTGAGACCCTGCATCCGTTTGACGATGAACCTATGGGGCCTTCCCAGCTGCTGCAGGTGTCGGGTCAGATACCTTCTGAACGGGGCAATGTACTCAATCATAGGTCTAATGAGTGATGAGTACAAGGAGACGATGACCTCCCCTGATCAAGATGTGAATCCCTGCACGATCAGGTGGGCAATGTAGAAGGTCTACCTAACTACGTTAGCAACGTGTGTGTCGAACGAATGGTGACTGACAACCTGGGTCCCCAGATCCCTGGTAACTCCCTCTGTGCTCAGTGGATTGCCACCTATATGGCAGCTAGGGGTAACCTTGTTCTTCCCGAAGGGTATGACTATGCATTTCCCGGCATTTAGCTGTAGGCCATGTCCCTGGCACCAGATATCCATATCTGTGAGGCCCTTCTGAAGGATATCTGTGTCAGATGTCCGTCCCACTATGGCACCCAGTTCGCAGTCATCTGCAAACATTGTCAGCTATAACCCCCCTGTGTTTGCTTGTACTTTGGAAATGTAGATGCAGAAAAAGAGTGGACCCAGGACTGAGCCCCGTGGGACACCGCCTGTGACCGGCTGTGAGTCTGACATGGTGGCAGCAACTATGACCGTGTGGGTTCTGTCAGCTAGCCAGTTTGCAACCCATCCTGCAATGTACGGGTTCACATCCAAGCCGATGGGTTTATCAATGATACCTGAGGGGGGTATTGTGTTGAAGGCCTTTGCCAGGTCGAGGTAGGCTGTATGGACTGCCTGACCCTCATCAATGGCCTCGGTGACTGTTCCTAAAACGTCAACCAAGTTTTAAATGCATGATCTGCCTTTGACCAAGCCAAACTGGGTTGGATGCAAAGTATGCAAGTCCCCTATGTCTTCATCTATGAGTTCCATTATGATCCTTCCCCATGGCTTTGCAGATAAGGCTTGTCAAGCTAATGGGATAGTAATTACCAGGGTCAGTGGAGGCACTGCCCCTGTGAAGTGGGACTACAGTCGCCATGCGCCACAACTTGGGTACGTTACCTGAGGTGAGGCTGAGATTAAACAGCTGTCCTAACTGTGGGTCTAATTCCTCAATGAGTTCGTGGAGTACACAGCTGGGATACCATCTGGTCCCATGGATGCTGTGTTCACTGCCTTGGAGAGAGCATGTCCCACCTGTGCGTTACAGAAGTTTCGGTGGCCACAATCCTCTGGTACAGACATCTCTCCATGTGGGGGGGAGGGGGGGGATGTTTGCACCGAACCTGTCAGCCAGTATGTTGGCAATGTGTGTAGGTTCAGTAAACTTCACATCATTCTGAACCCAGTCCGAGCATATCTGGGAGTGTCCTCCCAGGTGTCCAACATAGCTAAAGAAGGCTGTATGATTGTCTGCCGAGTCCTTGGTGATATATCTGTCGGATTTGCCTTGGATGATGTCATGAGAGCTTGTAGTTCTTCACATGTAATGAGCAAGGGTGTCATACCTTACAAGGATTCTGCTCTGTCTTGTAGTAGCTACCTCCTTTTGTTGTAGAGCTTGTGTATGGCTGGGGTACACCAGACTGGATGCTTGGCATTGGTACAAAGACTCACAGTTATGTAAGGGATTGCCTGATCCATGCAGTCCTGTAGGTGCTGGTAGAAGGCATATGTAAGTGATTCAGTGGCTTGAGTAATGTTTACCACTGGCTCAGGGGCCTTAAAGGAGACCACACTAGTGTTTAGAAGTGTGAAGTCGGCTTTTGAGAAAGCCATATGTATGGTAACCGGCACCACCCAAAGCATTGTATGCCAATAGCAGAAGCTATTGTATGTTGTCCAAACACACATGTCCGTACACATGGAACATCATAGCAATAAACCACACCTGGATGTGGGTGATGCTAGACATACCCACAGGCGTGGTGCGTTCTCGAGCCGGCCCGAGGGACCACACACATAGCTGGCCTTAGGCATAGGCCAAGTAGGCAGCTGCCTAGGGCGACGCTGTGCTAGGGGCACCTTACCAGCCTTTATTCGGTGTAGGTAGACCAGGATGGGGGTAGCGGGTGATGTGGTGGGGGCACCATGGAGTCCTTCTGCCTAGGGCACCACCTGACCCAAGGCCACACCTACAGTACCCACACCCAGATGCGGGTCATTGCTAGTATGCTATATCATCTATGGAAAGAAACCATATATTCCCAGACATAATGGCACAGCATAATGCCTGTCCGCCGCCAAAAGCAGACATACGGCACCCACAGCGGTGCGGACGTACTGCGTGAGATGTCCGTAACCAATGTCGACACTGTCACGCTATGTGAAATAATGTCAACATAGCGATTCAATACTAAACAGCGACGGAGAGCCCGATGTCCCCGTTGCTGAGCTGTACAACCTATTCCGCCATGTTAAATGTGTGTAGCAGAGCGGGACTGCCCCAAACTAAACAACGGACATGTCCGTGGCTCGGTGGAAGCCGTCACGCAATGTTAAATCCATGTAATATAGCCATACAGGTTATAAATACCAAAGTTTAGTAATGGAAATAGGTCCGTTCGACCAGACCGTGTGCAATTACTATAACAAGATCTACAACGGGCACGCCGGCCAATCAGCGCACACGGTTAGGAATAATGTGGGGGGGGTATGGTATCATAGACACGGACAAACCATGCCCATGTGACTCGTCTGACATTCGTACACGGTCAAGGCAGTTCCGTACACTAGGCGGACAAGACCAATCCCAAAGCACCACAGGAACACCCTGACAATCGAAGGCCTGTATGCATAGGGGATATAAGCCCCTGTGATCTGAATATCCCTGCGGTCACGACATATGCATCCTGGGCCATGAGCGGGAGGGAATGAGGAATGTTTAACATGTAGTACCGCACCTTTCCCAGCAGGAGAATGGATGCCTGTGACGTACATGAGTGCGGGGGGGGGCAGGGGGATATGTAAATTTAGCTAAGTACCATGGGTATGCATGCAAATGAGACCGAACAGCTAACGTGCAGTGGTCACAGTAACCGGCAAACGTGAATGCAGTCCCGTTTGAATTACGACTATAGAACATATAAATGTGCACGTGTACGTAATGCGTCCATGCCACAAAGACTTTTACATGTGTAAAGGTGAAAGTGCATTTCGCACACGTCCGTCAACCGGATCAGAGATATGTTACCGGAACAGTCACAACTAACACAGGCCACGTAACCACACAGACCCAGTAAACATATGTAACCAGAATACGGATATGCATGTGCGCCTGCGCGTAACCCACAATTAGGAAATGCAAGTGCGCGTGTGCGTGTGTGATCCGCTCACAGCAAGGAATGTTAAGGCCGTGTCCTCCACGTCAATCATACATGTCTCAAAACTGTCAGCCCCTGAAAGTATGGAATCGGGCAGTGCCATGTAAAGTACCGTTAGAAGTAGTGAGAAACACACGCTATGTGATAAGACAAACATAGAATGTGGATAGAATAACGTGTGCTTTAGTAGTATGGATAGACGACGGTTATGCATGTGTAACTCGACCCACTTGTCAGAAGGTGCACCCGTACGAAAGGTGTTCAGTGGGCTCACACTTTTTGACCGGGCTAGGCTAGCTGGATATATGTCCAGTGTCAGCAGAGGCCCGTGGAGAAATGCTCCACACACAATAATAGCACAACATACCAGAGTACTCATATATGTACCAAAGAAGAACAACAATAGAAAGTGTCCTGAAAGGACTGGTTACACACAGATCACAGATGACAGAGAAATATATGGCCAGTGGAAGCACGTCACAATTATGGGATTATGTCCCTATAGAAGCAAGAAGGTCTCACATGACACGCCAACGAATTGCCAGATAGACACAGGTCAATGTAACACACAGCAACATTAAGGGCCAACCAGCCGTACACCATGCCCGAACCTGTACAGTGGAAAGGTATGGCATGGTAATTGATGTGTGTACACAGGTAATCCACAGACAGTAACAAAGCAAGGTATGAAACGAGGGGTTCACATGTATATATCTACACCCAGCAGTCCGACGGCCCATATATATGATGCATGGACATAGATTTGTCACCTGAAAACAAGATGTGAACAACTACAGTTTAGTCCATATCATATTGATATAGTAATAATACAGCCACATCAATATTTAACATTGTGACCCTTATTTACATTCATATTTATACAAAATATGCATGTAATTGTACTTATTTATTCCATGATTTGGAATCTTAATGCAACAATTATACACATTGATAAACAAAAGCATTACCAACACACTACATTCTAAGGTTTACTCACAACAATTATCAACTATGTTTCAATATACTGATGGTATTGACCAATATTGTATTTATATTAACACATCGTTGTTGTATCATTGTTTCCATTCAGTAATGTATGCAACACCGAGTTCTACATGTCACTTTATCATCAGGACTTGGAGCACAGTCCACTGAACTATGAGCAAGTCTATTAATTAGTTGACATTAAACTGACTCAGAAGGAAGTATATAAGGACGACTATCTAATGTATCACGTACTGCGGCGTTGCCCCATGTTAGAGGGTGAAAGAGCTCTTACCACCCAAAGCATTGTATGCCAATAGCAGAAGCTATTGTATGTTGTCCAAACACACATGTCCGTACACATGGAACATCATAGCAATAAACCACACCTGGATGTGGGTGATGCTAGACATACCCACGGCAGACGTGGTGCGTTCTCGAGCCCGACGCCCGAGGGACCACACATAGCCGGCCTTAGGCATAGGCCAAGTAGGCAGCTGCCTAGGGCGACGCTGTGCTAGGGGCACCTTACCAGCCTTTATTCGGTGTAGGTAGACCAGGATGGGGGTAGCGGGTGATGTGGTGGGGGCACCATGGAGTCCTTCTGCCTAGGGCACCACCTGACCCAAGGCCACACCTACAGTACCCACACCCAGATGCGGGTCATTGCTAGTATGCTATATCATCTATGGAAAGAAACCATATATTCCCAGACATAATGGACAGCATAATGCCTGTCCACGCCAAAAGCAGACATACGGCACTCCACAGCGTGCGGGCGTGCTCGTGAGATGTCCGTAACCAATGTTGACACTGTCACGCTTATGTGAAATAATGTCAACATAGCGATTCAATACTAAACAGAGACAGTGAGCCCGATGTCCCTTTTGCTGAGCTGTACATCCTATTCCGCCATGTTAAATGTGTGTAGCAGAGCGGGACTGCCCCAAACTAAACAACGGACATGTCCGTGGCTCGATGAAGCCGTCACGCAATGTTAAATCCATGTAATATAGCCATACAGGTTATAAATACCAAAGTTTAGTAATGGAAATAGGTCCGTTCGACCAGACCGTGTGCAATTACTATAACAAGATCTAGCGAACGCACCCGCCAATCAGATGCTACGGTTAGGAATAATGTGGGGGTATGGTATCATAGAACCACGGACAAACCATGCCCATGTGACTCGTCTGACATTCGTACACGGTCAAGGCAGTTCCGCATACACTAGGCGGACAAGACCAATCCCAAAAGCACCACAGGAACACCCTGACAATCGAAGGCCTGTATGCATAGGGATATAAGCCCCTGTGATCTGAATATCCCTGCGGTCACGACATATGCATCCTGGGCCATGAGCGGGAGGGAATGAGGAATGTTTAACATGTAGTACCGCACCTTTCCCAGCAGGAGAATGGATGCCTGTGACGTACATGAGTGGGGGGGGGGGCAGGGGGATATGTAAATTTAGCTAAGTACCATGGGTATGCATGCAAATGAGACCGAACAGCTAACGTGCAGTGGTCACAGTAACCGGCAAACGTGAATGCAGTCCCGCTTTGAATTACGACTATAGAACATATAAATGTGCACGTGTACGCAATGCGCCCATGCCACAAAGACTTTTACATGTGTAAAGGTGAAAGTGCATTTCGCGACACGTCCGGTCAACGGATCAGAGATATGTTACGGAACAGTCACAACTAACACAGGCCACGAACCACACAGACCCAGTAAACATATGTAACCAGAATACGGATATGCGTAATGTTTCGCGCGTAACCCACAATTAGGAAATGCAAGTGCGCCAGGAAAGGTGTGATCCGCCACAGCAAGGAATGTTAAGGCCGTGTCCTCCACGTCAATCATACATGTCTCAAAACTGTCAGCCCCTGAAAGTATGGAATCGGGCAGTGCCATGTAAAGTACCGTTAGAAGTAGTGAGAAACACACACTATGTGATAAGACAAACATAGAATGTGGATAGAATAACGTGTGCTTTAGTAGTATGGATAGACGACGGTTATGCATGTGTAACTCGACCCACTTGTCAGAAGGTGCACCCGTACGAAAGGTGTTCAGTGGGCTCACACTTTTGACCGGCTAGGCTAGCTGGATATATGTCCAGTGTCAGCAGAGGCCCGTGGAGAAATGCTCCACACACAATAATAGCACAACATACCAGAGTACTCATATATGTACCAAAGAAGAACAACAATAGAAAGTGTCCTGAAAGGACTGGTTACACACAGATCACAGATGACAGAGAAATATATGGCCAGTGGAAGCACGTCACAATTATGGGATTATGTCCCTATAGAAGCAAGAAGGTCTCACATGACACGCCAACGATTGCCAGATAGACACAGGTCAATGTAACACACAGCAACATTAAGGGCCAACCAGCCGTACACCATGCCGAACCTGTACAGTGGAAAGGTATGGCATGGTAATTGATGTGTGTACACAGGTAATCCACAGACAGTAACAAAGCAAGGTATGAAACGAGGGGTTCACATGTATATATCTACACCCAGCAGTCCGACGCTCCATATATATGATGCATGGACATAGATTTGTCACCTGAAAACAAGATGTGAACAACTACAGTTTAGTCCATATCATATTGATATAGTAATAATACAGCCACATCAATATTTAACATTGTGACCCTTATTTACATTCATATTTATACAAAATATGCATGTAATTGTACTTATTTATTCCATGATTTGGAATCTTAATGCAACAATTATACACATTGATAAACAAAAGCATTACCAACACACTACATTCTAAGGTTTACTCACAACAATTATCAACTATGTTTCAATATACTGATGGTATTGACCAATATTGTATTTATATTAACACATCGTTGTTGTATCATTGTTTCCATTCAGTAATGTATGCAACACCGAGTTCTACATGTCACTTTATCATCAGGACTTGGAGCACAGTCCACTGAACTATGAGCAAGTCTATTAATTAGTTGACATTAAACTGACTCAGAAGGAAGTATATAAGGGACGACTATCTAATGTATCACGTACTGCGACGTTGCCCCATGTTAGAGGGTGAAAGAGCTCAGTATCCTATGACTGTGGAGTGTATCGTTTTTGTCATCGTCTGTCTTGGCATGGTTTATGTTCAAGAATGTATTTTATGAAGATGACCAGGACTCAGGGTCTGCTGTATTTCCGCTTACTGGAACATGGATATAGATAGGCCAAGTAATACATAATATGGGTAAGAAGAAAGGAACAGTTTAGCAAGAAAAACCTAGGAAAAGGACCCACCAGGTCCTAAACCGAGAGCACCAAGCAAACACAATGTAGTGCTACGAAAACCAAGTGTTTCAAAAATGAACCCAAATGGTGTAAATCCAAAGATGCAAGTTAGCAACTGCTCTAAATAATCCTCCGAAGTCCCAATAGGAAAGATGCGCCACTTTATTGTCAAAATAACACCACCAAAACAAGTAGATCACGAGCTACCGGGCATTTTCAGGTGTAATTAGCTAAACCAATAACTCTAGCTTTTATAGAACTAATTGATTAAAATATCACCATAGTACTGATGTTTTATTTGGTTCAAATGGTTCACAAACAACTTTGAACATAAAGAATGAATTTTGTTTGAATTCATATAAGTTGCATACATACATTTTAACAATGCATTTATTGTGTCGAGCAGTTTTAAATATGTATTTGTCTCTTTAATGCTTGTAGAAGTGGATTTAATTTATTTACAATATGGTGATATTTTAATCAATTAGTTAATTAACAGAACGCACTTGCGCTATAAAAGCTAGAGTTATTGTTTTAGCTAATTACACTTGAAAATGCCGGTAAGACCGGCGAAAGTGCTAAATGATCTACTTGTTTTGGTGGTGTTATTTTGACAATAAAGTGGCGAATGCTTCCTATGGGGACTTCTGAGGATTATTTAAAGCCGTTCCTACCTTGCATCTTTGGATCTACACCATTTGGGTTCAGTTTTGAAAAACCTGGTTTTCGTAGCACTACATAATATGGGTAGTCAAACAGACATCCGCGAATGGGGAACATACAGCAGCAGTCAAAACCACTGGCCAGATGGACACAGTCCAACAAGTTCTACACTTTACATATGCACATTGGTGTCCATTGTAGGACCCCAAAAATTGATCCATACGCAATATCTACCAGCTGCGATTGAGCGACCCTGAAGGAGTAACAGCCGTGACTACGGCACAGCTAGACATATGCACCACCAGCGTGTTTAAGGTTGATGGCAAGTGTCCATGAAATGCAGGACATATGAACAGAAATCACCAGATTGTCGAGTCCATAGAAGTGCATCCACATCCCAGTCCCGCACACATGAAGGATGTGTAATGGGTACCGTCGAGGGTTACAGCCATGGGACCCTGGGTATGCAGAAATGGGGCTCAGTGTTGTTTGGCAGATAATCCATTGTCCCGCCCCGTGGGAGGGATGTGGGTATAGCACATGCCTTACTCCTCACTAATAATGCAAAGCATCCACTGGATAATGCTAAATGCAGGTGTGAAATGTGTACAGCCCTATACTAGTGTCCAGTAGGCAATTCCCATGGATGGACAAGCGTACGACCAAGATGGCACCCATAACTGGAAACCTGGTGGAATTACACAGCTGCAATAAGGCATAACACAGGGAATACAGATAGGGACTACAGTAGACACTCCCCATACAAAGTCAGACCGCCGTGCGAATACCGGCGTACACAGCACTCAATCTGCCAGCACCAAAATGGGGATCACTCGCTTCCATACTGCGGAACAAATGGGCGACCTGTGGAACACATACTAATGGCACACCAACAACGTCAACTAGAAAGGTCATAGGATGGTTAAACTATGGCGTTCCCACTTATAAAGAACATCCTTCAATGAATTAATAGGATCTACATGTTTTGGTGGTGTTATTTTGACAATATAGTGGCGGATATTTCCTATTGGGACCTCTGAGGATTATTTAAACCAGTTGCTAACCTGCATCATTGGATTTACACCATTTGGGTTCATTTTAGAAAAAAACTAGTTTTCGAGCACTACATAATATGGGTAGTCAAACAGACATCCGTGATTGGGGAACATACAGCAGCAGTCAAAACCACTGGCCAGATGGACACAGTCCAACAAGTTCTACACTTTACATATGCACATTGGTGTCCATTGTAGGACCCCAAAAATTGATCCGTACACAATATCAACCAGCTGCGACCGATCGACCCAGAAGAAGTGACAGCCGTGACTACGGCACAGCTAGACATATGCACCACCAGCATGTTTAAGGTTGATGACAAGTGTCCATGAAATGCAGGACATATGAACAGAAATCCCCAGATTGTCGAGTCCATAGAAGTGCGTCCACATCCCAGACCTGCACACATGAAGGATGTGTAATGGGTACCGTCGAGGGTTGCAGCCATGGGATCCTGGGTATGCAGAAATGGGGCTCGGTGTTGTTTGGCAGATAATCCGTTGTCCCACCCCGTGGGAGGGATGTGGGTATAGCACATGTCTTACTCCCCACTAATAATGCAAAGCATCCACCGGATAATGCTAAATGCAGGTGTGAAATGTACAGCCCTATACCAGTGTCCAGTAGGCAATTCCCATGGATGGACAAGCGTACGACCAAGATGGCACCCATAACTGGAAACCTGGTGGAATTACACAGCTGCAGTAAGGCATAACACAGGAAATACAGATAGGGACTACAGTAGACACTCCCCATACAAAGTCAGACCACCGTGCGAATACCGGCGCACACAGCACTCAATCTGCCAGCACCAAAATGGGGATCACTCGCTTCCATACTGCGGAACAAATGGGCGACCTGTGGAACACATACCAATGGCACACTAACAACTTCAACTAGGAAGGTCATAGGATGGTTAAACTATGGAGTTCCCACTTATAAAGAACATCCTTCAGTGAATTAATAGGATTAATGTCAACTGACCATGGAATACACCTAATCAACATCAAAGAACCGCTGGCACCTTATGGCACACAATCCAAAACACACATAGGTAGATGAAACAGTCAACGTAGAAATTGTCCAGGACAGTGCCCAAATGGTATACAAAGGTTCCTTCATAGACAAGTAAGCGCTTTCACCCGTAGGCTCCGTCAGACTTACACATAACATAAAAGCATCCAGGCTTCAAATATCCCTCCTTACACTTTCATTGATCAATTTCTCAGCAAACAATGAACAATTAACCACAGCATATAAAGCACAGACGCAATGTTAACTACACACATATATTAACATCTCCAAATACATCCTATTAAAACATGTATTATATGATATTGTACTATGCCTAATACTCATCAATCAAAGATCTAACAATATATATAGAAGATATGTATATCATATCAATGTAATACAGTGGTAAACAACTGAAAGAGTGGACTAATGTGTGTTAACTGTATATCTGTACCTAAACTGCATTCCTGTTACTTGGGTTTAAGCCACCTGCTTCTCAAAAGAGGCTTAATCAGTGTTTCATCAGTCAGCCCTGGTGTGTGGTCAACTCTCCACCTAATAATCCATCTCAATCCGCATTCTAAAGCATAGTTGATGAGGTCCCCCCTGGTATTATAACCTAGCCTTTGTAAAACACTGAATGTAAACGTATGCCTTGTGATGTGCTCATAGCCGGCCGTAGGCATACGCCAATCCTGCGGCTGCCTAGGGCCCCGCACTAGTAGGGCCACCTGTCTAGTAGGTATGTCATGTAGGTACACCAGGATGGGGGCACCATGTGTTGTGGTGGTGGGCGCCATGGAGCCCTATAGCCTAGGGCAGCGGTCGATCTAAGGCCGCTGCCGTGAGGGTAGTACGGTCTGCAGGTATGTGCTGAAGTGCACATGAAACAGCGGTCTACAAGGATTACCCATAGTGGTGACATCTGCACAGACGGCTATAGCGGGACACACACACGACCATGCATACAGCACAGATAGACATACACACACCATAAACAGGCAATTATACACAAGGTTTATGGCGCACGGGTACAGTGTCAGTACAGCAAGGATAGCTGTCTGCCACGATATCCAGCAGATGTCTCTAGGGCGTTCTGGAATACGGACGTTGCATGGACAATGAGTGGATATGCATCGTACCACAGTTCTATGTGTCAGCCGTGCAAATATGCGATACATGGGACAGACAGCTGTCCATGCAAGAGCAGTGCTATGGGCACAACATAGGTATGTATATATACAACAAGAGAGATATAGACGGACACATGTGGCAAGGCCGTGAGTGTAACATACACAGCACCACCCCACCACACCACAGCAGGGTGCACGTGGAGAACACGCTACGGAGGTCGCTAACCACAGCAGGCACACAGGCAGTCCACGAGCTGCGTCTCACCATCCACAAACACAGGGATGGCCTCAGGATATAAGTGTTCTGCGGAAACTCTAAAGCCATACCCTATGAACCATGCGGCTGGGAGCATAGACACACACACACATCTGGCAGGCATGGTTATTGACCACACCCACACATACCCAACTGCACAACAGTATGACACAGGTATGGAACGCGCTACGTGGACCACTGAACACAACACCGTCAGAGGCACACGTCCAGGTGGGTGACAACATCTGTAAAGGAATAGCCGCCGATAGCCAAGGTATGTGTTGCCAAGCGTCTAAAATAACTACACTCTACTAGGGCAGCTGTGAACACACACACCCCACACACACACGGGGAAGGGCCGGGAGTCGAACCTATGCCTACCTACATGAACACACTACAGCATGATGCATTTACAGAACGCGCTACTGAGATTACTGAGCACACCACTGTCAGAGGCATACTTCTAGGCGGGTGACATCATCCGTAAGGGAATAGCTGGCAATAGCCAAGGTATGTGTTGCAAAGCGTCTAAAAGCATGTCCATCCGCAGCGGCAGCTGGAAACACACACACCTTGAAGGGCTGGGAGTCGAACCTACGCCTACCTACATGAACACACTACAGCATGATGAACTTACAGAACGCGCTACCGAGATTACTGAGCACAGCACTGTCAGAGGCATACTTCTAGGCGGGTGACATCATCCGTAAGGGAATAGCTGGCAATAGCCAAGGTATGTGTTGCGAAGCGTCTAACAGCATGTCCATCCACAGAGGCAACTGGAAACACACACACACACACACACACACACACACACACACACACACACACACACACACACACACAGGGAAGGGCTGGGAGTCGAACCTACGCCTACCTACATGAACACACTACAGCATAATGCATTTACAGAACGCACTACCGAGATTACTGAGCACAGCACTGTCAGAGACATACTTCTAGGTGGGTGACATCATCCATAAGGGAATAGCTGGCAATAGCCAAGGTATGTGTTGCGAAGCGTCTAAAAGCATGTCCATCTGCAGAAGAAGCTGGAAACACACACACACACACACACACACACACACACCCACACCCACACAGGGAAGGGCCGGGAGTCGAACCTACGCCTACCTACATGAACACACTACAGCATGATGCATTTACAGAACGCGCTACCGAGATTACTGAGCACAGCACTGTCAGGAGGCATACCCCTAGGTGGGTGCTATCATCTGCAGAGGCAAGGCAGCCGATAGGTAATGAAGACAGAGTGCGCAGTCACACAGCATGTTACCATCCCAAGGTGGGCGACAGTGCAGTAAACGGTAGTGCTGCAGTCGGGAATACAAACTAACTACGGAGCAGTACATCACGACATGGATACGGGATGCACCACATACAGTATACCCTATGAGAGGGCATCCGGCATGCACGATGTAGGAAGCCATTGTGGCATAACAACCACATATGACTCACCTGGATGGTCACCATGGCTATGCAGGATGTCATTGGCCATGGCTACACGCCTAGTAGCAGACATCGGTGCTGACTGTAGTGAGTACCCCCGAATGTTGTACTGGCCATGCCCTCACACCTAGCGGTTGCGAAGGGGAGGCAGACATGCTCACGGGGTATCAACGCAGACGGGCGCGGTGTGCACTGTACTGTGTGTCCATCTACACAGCTGCTTACTGGGCATGTAGTGGGAGGTTGGCGTAATGGTTAAGGTGCTTACCTTAGAAACACAAGGTGCAGGGTTTGATTCTGACATGCGGTAATTGGCTAGGCTTAAAATGGCCCATAAAGGCAGTTAGTCTAGTACTAACCTATGAACCTATGAACCTATGAACCTATGCTCAGACACTTAGAATTTGCACAGTGCAGACATGCATACACATGGGGCGAAATCATGGGAGGCAGAATGTGTACCGTCGTGTGTGTCCACCCACACAACAGCAACCCGGCCATGCCACAGACGTGGCGGTTGCGAAGGGGAAACAGGCATGCACACAGGGTATCAACGCAGACGGACGCGGTGTGCACTGTACTGTGTGTCCATCTACACAGCTGCTTACTGGGCATGCTCAGACACTTAGAATCTGCACAGTGCAGACATGCATACACATGAGGCGAAATCATGGGAGGCAGGATGTGGACCGTCATGTGTGTCCACCCACACAACAGCAACCCGGCCATGCCACAGACGTGGCGGTTGCGAAGGGGAAACAGGCATGCACACGGGGTATCAACGCAGACGGACGTGGTGTGCACTGTACTGTGTGTCCATCTACACAGCTGCTTACTGGGCATGCTCAGACACTTAGAATCTGCACAGTGCAGACATGCATACACATGGGGCGAAATCATTGGAGGCAGGATGTGGACCGTCATGTGTGTCCACCCACACAACAGCAACACGGCCATGCCACAGATGTGGCAGTTGCGAAGGTGAAACAGGCATGCACACGGGGTATCAACGCAGACGGACGCGGTGTGCACTGTACTGTGTGTCCATCTACACAGCTGCTTACTGGGCATGCTCAGACACTTAGAATCTGCACAGTGCAGACATGCATACACATGGGGTGAAATCATGGGAGGCAGAATGTGGACCGTCGTGTGTGTCCACCCACACAACAGCAACCCGGCCATGCCACAGACGCGGGCGTTGCGGGGGAAACAGGCATGCACACGGGGTATCAACGCAGACGGACGCGGTGTGCACTGTACTGTGTGTCCATCTACACAGCTGCTTACTGGGCATGCTCAGACATTTAGAATCTGCACAGTGCAGACATGCATACACATGGGGCGAAATCATGGGAGGCAGGATGTGGACCGTCGTGTGTGTCCACCCACACAACAGCAACCCGGCCATGCCACAGACATGGCGGTTGCGAAGGGGAAGGAGGCATGCACACGGGGTATCAACGCAGACGGACGTGGTGTGCACTGTACTGTGTGTCCATCTACACAGCTGCTTACTGGGCATGCTCAGACACTTAGAATCTGCACAGTGCAGACATGCATACACATGGGGCGAAATCATGGGAGGCAGGATGTGGACCGTCATGTGTGTCCACCCACACAACAGCAACCCGGCCATGCCACAGACGTGGCAGTTGCGAAGGGGAAACAGGCATGCACACGGGTTATCAACGCAGACGGACGCGGTGCGCACTGTACTGTGTGTCCATCTACACAGCTGCTTACTGGGCATGCTCAGACACTTAGAATCTGCACAGTGCAGACATGCATACACATGGGGCGAAATCATGGGAGGCAGAATGTGGACCGTCGTGTGTGTCCACCCACGCAACAGCAACCCGGCCATGCCACAGACGTGGCGGTTGTGAAGGGGAAACAGGAATGCACACGGGGTATCAACGCAGACAGACGCGGTGTGCACTGTACTGTGTGTCCATCTACACAGCTGCTTACTGGCCATGCTCAGACACTTAGAATCTGCACAGTGCAGACATGCATACACATGGGGTGAAATCATGGGAGGCAGAATGTGGACCGTCGTGTGTGTCCACCCACACAACAGCAACCCGACCATGCTCACACACGTAGTATGTGCTACGCGCCGTCCAGCATGCAGACGGAGTGCACACACCACAAGTCACGGCCAGGTAAACCCGTACACACGCACAGGGTGGACACACATGCAGTTACATGTACACACACAGATGACAGCACAGGCGTCATGGGTGCAGGCTGAACATGTACACACTGCAGTGAACACTGTAGCTGCCATGCCAGCACCATGTCATTGGTGCAGCAGTATGCCTCACGGTCCAGCAACAGCATGTGACATATGTCCAGAAGACTATGTGGCGGTGTACGTCCGTCGTGCAGAGTACACATGTACTATCAATGATCCCACAGGTGTGATGTAGTCCACCCATACCGGTATACATGGACAGGCATGCTCCACACATACCACGGGCCTGACACAGATATGACACATGACTGCAGCTGTACCACAGTGAAACAATGTCCGGATATGTCACATATGTGATTTCCTGGCTGTGTGCATGGACTGCACGCAGGACACATACGAAGCCTGTGATGTACCACATGCATAACACAGGCGTACACGGTAATACACACACGAAGGGAAGGTGGACACATGTCTGTGGTATGCACCCCCTACAGGGTGTAGCGGTGTTCACTGGGACACATACCCTTGTACAGTTTGCCTGTGACAGCTGTGATACCATACCACAGTCCATGTTCCATGTATGTCGACACACATGTCACAAGGTATCAATGCATACACACATGGCAACAGGGGATACATGTGACACATGTACTGTGCACGGTGCAGCCGTGCATGAGCGGTGTCCGGTGTCCATAACACAGTTGCAACCCCCTACCACATGCATACCCATCATGGGGGCCATCATATGGTGGCATAGTAACAGCACGCATGGCAGTCTGTGTGTACACCATGTGTTTAAACACCTGTCCACATGCATGTGTGCAGGTGCCAGTCACAGGTGTGTCACACACCATCCTACCCTGCCATGTGCATACAGTCTGCTATGTCGCCTTTACATGACAGCGCTGCCATAATGCATACCCATCGGCCATGCGTCATCGACCATATGTCACATGGCCACTGTAACCCCTACCACCTCCCAAGTGCAAATATTGGCACAGCTGCCAGATGCAGTGGTAGTACGCAGGATGCACTACATACCGCTGCACGCCTGCACATATCCCATATAGCGGGTGTGGCATTCCTAGCACCAACATGTGTGCAGGAATGTGTGCCCATGTATGCCACAGATCGGGGGGACTATGTGCCATGTGCCACACATCACTGTACACCATGGTAGAGATCTGTACCTACCTCAGTGTGGGGTGCATGGATGTGGATGGTGCAGTACATGCAACACATCATCCCTCCGTGTAGACATGTGTGGTCACCACCATGTCAGTGTGTCAACATGTGTGTATGTCTGCTGCCTGTTGTGAGGGTGTATGCAGATATAGTGTTGTGACTGGACACTGACCACACAGGGTGACCATCCCGTACTGGTGCTGCATTGTACAGCCCTGTCAATGCCATACCTGTGAGCCTTACTGGCCACCTGTGCAAGACCACCCCCTGTGACATGGCGCGTGGGTGCATTGTCTTGTGAGGGTGCTGACCACACAGACAGGTGTCCCCATCTGCACACAATGTGGTGTGTGCCATAGAGGTGTACGCACCGCAATTGCGGACATATTCCTGTACCGGTACAGCATCCGACTGCTGCACACCGTGCACCACAGCTGACAGGTGACACCTGCGGTCAGTAGCCAGCACACTGCATATGACACCTGCAGAATGTCACCATACCTGTACTGTGTCATGCCATGTATGTGATGTCTCTGTCCACCGTAGCCTGTGGCACTGACCACAGGCGTCAGGTGCAGTATATGTGTGGACATGTGCGTCATGTACCGTGTAAGCAACGTTACGCTATATCTGGCTCCGTGCTCCGCAGCTTTATGTGTATAACCTCTCTTCTTGCAATCCCGACTGTCTGTTCTCTATATCACAAAAGCTCTGCACCTGCTCCCATAGTATTCCAACATAGGTAAAGTACATGTATACTAAATGGAGTACTACACTGGCCTAGAATCCCCTTGTGTACCCACTTCCCTATAGGTGCCTTCTGACTCAGTTACACAGCAAATGCATTCACGTTCTCTGGCATGTCGAAGGGTCAATTGCTAGCGACCTCTCCTGTTCAGATGGTGAATCTGGGCGTCCTGGGCACTGTTACAGGTGCCTCATGGACACAGACAAGCCGCACCTCACCCACTGAACATAATACATGTGACAGATGCAACTATATAGCCAGACAGGGGGCTGTGCTCTCTCAAACCATGACCGGCAAGACCAAACGGGAGGGGAAGGACACCATGCACACCACAAACCCAGTGTCACATGTGACTATCGCAAATGCTAAAAACACATGAACACACTGAGACATACCTGGAGGCACTGTTAAAACATGTCACGAACCTAACGAGCCCTCTGAAGCAGACACACAAGCAACTGCCTCCACAAGACATAGGACATGCAACACATAGTTCTCAACGTCAGTGTGCTAAACAATCAGAGCCCCAAAGGCAACACACACAATGCCAGACACACTTGTAATGGGTGACGCCACTGTCAGACACACCGATGTCCCACCCACCAGACTGAACAAGGGAATGATCACAGTAGGCTGCCTGTCGGGTGCTGGAATCCGCCACATAACACACGCACTCAGGTCACTCCGCAGCATGTACAGGTATGACGCGGTCATTGCCCATGCTGGTGTCAACGACTGGAGACATACCACCCTGGGATACATTAAAGGAGACATAGAGGGCCACTCAGATTGTGTAGCCCAGGCCAGCATGTCCCTGACCCTGGGCAGTATCCCACCCTCATCAAGTATGATGCCACTATACTGGCTGCAAGTGGTCACCCTTGATAATGTGCCTGGTTACCGGTGTCAGTCTGAGAGGATCCAAATTCCTCATACCTGGGATGACATGCTTGGCACGCCACGCCCCTTCGCAAGGGATGGCTCACACCTGTCGCCCCTGTTCTTCAAGGGTTTGGCTAAGGCACCTGCCACCCCCACAGTGCCCACTGCAGGCAAGGCTGGAATGATAAACCTACCACCCTACACTACAAATCTGGAGAACAGACAGGGTAATACTGCTCAGTGCCAGTGGTCTACGCCCAAGCTGCACACCCTCAAATGCCCTCCTCAGTATGGATGACATCGATGTCAGTGCTGTGACTGAAACATTGTTCAGGGCTGCTAAGAGCACCCCAGCACTATCAGGTCATACCCCATATCATGCGTTCAGGACCATAACCCGGACCTAACACAGAAGGAGGGGGAGTCTCCATTTCCATGAAGGATACACACACCTCCACGTTGGCAGAAATGCACGTAGCAGCGGGGAATATCCAGGTGCAATTAACCATGGGTAGGACTGCCCTACAGTTTGTTGCATGCTACAGACCACACTCCTAAACCCAGGATACCTGCACAGCCTTCCTGAAGACACTGGTGAGTATGAATGCTCTCACAACATCGTCATATTGGGTGACATCAACCACCCATACATAGACCGGGAACATTACCCAGGACACAACACCCTACACCAAAGGTTCCAGGTGTTCATACACCTGAATGCTGTGGAACAACCATGCACCATACCCACAAGGGGGGGAACTATACTAGTTCTGATCATCACACATGGGGACGACATGCTCCACACAGGATGTACATCCCTCAATGGTGAGGTCAGACCATATAGTGAACTCACTGGAGATCCGCATCCTGCACCCAACACCGGCATGGGAGACCACAGTGAAGACCTCTCCACAGCGAACCACACATGTCATACGGCTGGTGTGGTACACTACAAGGCCTCCATGCCAGTGATAAACACAGGCCACACTGATGAAACCCTTACAAATGCCTTCTATGAGCACCCCCAGGAATGTCTGCACCAAGCGATCCTGATAACATCAGGACCTTGTCCACCAATGGCAGGCACATGGTCTGGTGGACCCCAGCCATTGACAAACCGTACAACAATAGTTGAAAGCTACTACATGACAGAGCAATATCAGTACCAGGGAAGGCATCACTGATTAATACCGGCGTTAACATACGATCACTCATACAATCATCCAAGGCCACCTGTGAGACTGGTACTGCAAAGGACACATAAGACAACCATAAGGCCTTCCTTAGCTATGGTAGGAACATGGGTGGAAGCACACAGTTATGCTCGGAATTACTCCAGAATGGTACAATGATCACTGAACCCACAGACATTGCCAACAAACCAGCGGACAGGTTCCGTGCATACATCTACCCTCCCCCCCCAAGAGGGGACGTATCCATCCCACCAGAGTCTAGCCTCCCAAACATCCTGTATGCCCAGGAGAGAGCTGATATCTGTTAAGCAGTGAACACAGCATCAATGGGACCAGATGGTGTCCCCGGCTGTGTGCTACACAACCTCATTGAGGCCCTCACCCCGCACATAAGGCTGCTGTTTCATCTTAGCCTTACTACGGGCTATGTCCCCGATGGATGGCATACGGCAACTGTGGTCCCACTACACCAGGGTAGTGCTCCTATGGACTCTGTACATCCCTGCCCTATAAGCTTGACAAGCCTTGTCTGCAAAGCTGTGGGGAGGTCCATACTGGAGCCCATAAATAAAGACATTGGTGTACGGCAAATACCGGAACATACCCACATCGGCTTAGTCAAGGGCAGGTCCTGCCTCTCAAACCTGGTCGACCTGTTTGGAGGAGTCACTAAGGCCATTGATGGGGGTACGTCGGTTTGCACAGACTACCATGACCTGGCGGGAGTGTTCAAACCACACTCCACGTGGGCATCATAGAAAGGCTCACCAGTGTAGATGTAGAGACATATGTCACACGATGGTTTGCCAACTGGATGGCGGTCAAACCCCACAGGGTTTGTGTTCCTGGTGCCATGTCAGACTCCAAGCTGGTCTCGAGTGGAGGCCCACAGGGCTCAGTCCTGGGCCCCCTCCTGTTCGGCATTCAACCTTCCAATGTGCATGCAAACATAGGGGGATTGTGGCAGACAAGGTATGCAGATGACTGCACACCGGCCACCATACTCAACACCCCATCAGACACGGACATCCACCTGGGGTCTCATAGAAATGGATAACTGGTGCCAGAGCCATGGCCTGAAGCTACATGCCAGGGAAGGTATAGACCTACCCTTTGGGAAAGACATGTTCACCCCGAATTACCATATAGGTGGTAATCCATTAAACATGGTGGACATGATCAGGGACATGGGTACCAAACCTGTCGGTAACCTCTCTCGACACTCACATTGCCAACGTGGTTGGGAAGACATTCCACTGTGCCCACCTGGTCATGAAGGGATTCACATCCACATCAGGGGAGGTCATTGTACCCCTGTACTCTTCACACATCAGACCAATGATTGGGTAAAACGCCACATTTGGAATGTACCTAACCTGACACCTGCAGCACTCGGAAGGACCTCAAACATTCCACAACACAGGGATAAAGGTGCTGAAACATATGTCACATGCTGCTCGACTGAGGGGACTCCGGCTGTATACCTTCTCATACCGTCTGCTCTGAGGTGATCTGTGCCTGACATACACGGCCATGTCCGACCTGGGTGACATGGACATGTTCCACCTCCTAGGCTCCAAACAACCACAGGCACGGAAGCAACTGACAGAAACCTCAACACGGACATAAATAGGACGTGCTGGAGGGACAGGGTCATCGCCCAGAGACCCCCTACAACATGGGAAAGATTCCCAGCCCATGTGAAGCAGAGCCCCTCACTGACTCTGTCCAAGAGTAATCCTGACGTGTGGATGGGAGATCGTAGGTATGCGCCAGGCATCATCTCTGTGTCACTGCTAGACAGAGGGACAGCGGACCAATGGATATAGTATCCTCATCCTAAGGGGTGGTGAAAGCCACACACACTCTGGCTAGGCTTACACATGCCGTAGGGCACATAGCCTGGTATGTACCTATGCACCTATGTACCTATGTAGGAGTCCATGCAGGTTGCAGGTACCTGTGGTATGCTGATATTGCCAGATGTGCCTGTGGGTAACCCACAGCTACACATGGGGGACTGATAACAGTGCTCCCAGTAGGCACATGCAAGTACATCATATGAGGCATACAGGTTAACAGAACCAACATGGTGCTACACATGTAACCGTCACGCATACCATGTACACAGCTCAATGTATGCTGCACCTGCACTACATGGTATGTCTGCTGCATGATGTCAGTACACAACCCACGTCACATACGCACCTGTCACCTGTCATACACAACCACTGCAACATACACATCACGCACTATGCGGACACAGGTATCACATACACCTCTCACTAACTTGTCCACCCTGTGCATCAGAATATATTTGCATAACCGTGCACCGATGGTGTGGATGACAATGCTGCAGCAGAGGCTTCATCATATGCACAGGGTGATATGTGTGCCAGGGGCATAGGCTGTACCAATGGATGACATCATGTGTGTGTGTAAGGGCCGGTGCATTTACTGGGCATGACTGTGCAGAATGCATGTGGATGTGGTGGAGCCCTACAGTTGTGTCTGCTGTGTGTGGGTATGTGTGTACACAGTTCAGCCATCTGTGATGCCTACATGGGGTATACTTGGCAGCCCCAGACTGTACAGTGCAGGTTGTACGGCTCACTGTGTCCGTCTGCGGCCACGTGACCCGTGCCTGCCTGGGGTCGCACGGGCACTACCGGGTGGAGGTATGGAGTGGCCACTCTCCGATGACACATGTCCGCTGGAACCGTGTCCACGCTGGGACCGGTCAGGGCCACATACACGTGGCCTGCTGTGTCCTGGTGTGGTTGGTGTAGCACCAGCTGCACTGCTGCTGCTACCGGCACTGTGTGAGTGGGCATGAGAGGTGGCACGCACACGTCGACCTACACTAGGTGGTGTTGCTGGCCTATGGCCACGTGTCCTATGCCTCACCCCTACCAGGTGTTCCAGCACAGACAGCTCATGCTCGCGGATTGACATGCCTCGGTCGAGGATTCCAACCATCTCACCTAATCGTCTATCCAGAACATCAGCAAGCTGCTGTTGAGCATTCGCCAATGACTGGATGTTCTCATTTAGGGAATGGATTGCAGCCCTCTGCAGCCTCTGCCCTTCTTGGTTCTGCCATTCAGCACGTGCCTGTGCCACCATTACAGTCTGGAACATGCGTCTGGTGATACCAGCTGCTGCACCCTGTACAGCAGGTGCATGTCTACCAGAGCTCCTCCTACGAGCAGCACCAGCCACATGCCTGTGTGGCACATCACCAGTCATTACACTGGCAACATGGTGTGTACCCGCACCTTCTGTAGCCACCACACATCCCTGCTCAATGCTAACAGACGCTGACTGTCCTTCCTCTATGGGCAACGGTGATGTGGTATGTGTCGGCATCAGAACCGTGTGCGGAGACGAAGGGGACATAGGTGGGATGTTAACCAATGGCACAGCGTCTGCCCCTGACAACCCTGCCTGTGCCTCATGCATATGGTCATCACCACTAGTATCTGTGGGGACACTAGCATCAGATGGACCGCAGGAGGGGAATGCACTTACACCACCTGTGAATACAAAGACATACTGTAAGATACATTACACACACGCAGACACACACACACACATGCAGACACACACACAGACACACACACACAGACACACACACACACGCAGACACACACATGCAGAGACACACACATGCTGACACACACACGCAGACACACACACACGCAGACACATCATGCATGTGATATTGCAGATGGCATGCAGCATTCACACACCATAGCTCAGAGAATGCAGGCCAGACATTAATAGTGGTAGTATGCATACTGCCCTGGGGTGCACACTACATCAAGCAGGTGTCATTTCAGTAGGCATGCAGTACACACATTCATGGTAGTTTGCATACATCACCGTGATACACCGTGTGGCCACAGGCAGGTTAACAGTACACATGGCTGGCGTCACTTTGTCATGTACTCTGCCAACATGTGCGATAACATGTGGACATGTGACAATGGTGTCCCACCACATGCACCACATCAAACTGGACGTCACAGTGCAGTGTTATGTGTACAGGCTACAGATAGAATGCATGTGTAACAAAGGTGTCTGTGCAGGTGTGGTTGGTGTGAGCTGTGTACATAGCTATAGAGTGGGGAGTACAGGCACTGTGCCACTGCATGGCAGCAAGACACAGGTATGTTTCTGTGCGATGCGTAACATGGACACATTGCATTGTCGTGTCTGCAACACAGTCATGCTGTTCCACAGCACGTATATGGTAGACATTGGTGGCACCTCCAGTGGCTGCAGACAGGCATTGCGGTTGTCTGGTGTACCACATCAGATGTACAGGTGGTCCACTACAGCTATGATCACGCTATGTGTGGACAAAGTGCAACGGTGACTACCCACTCCAGATGTACTGTGTGGCAACATGCCTGTGGGTATCACCCATGGCCATGTTTGACTGGGTCATGGACAATTGTGTGTGATGGGCATCGTGTACACATCCCTGTGGTGGCCCATGTGACAAACACCCATACTAGTCTGAGGTGTCACAATCCCGAGGGCTATTGTGGATGTCTGCTATGTCGGGCGTAGGTCATGTCATGGTGTGACAATGTTGCAGACAGAACACCACGTGCATGGGACATGTCATGTGCCATGTCACAACGTGCACACAATGCAGGGGCATAGGTCACATTGGTAACACCTGTGTGCTGGCCAGATCACAGCTCACTATGTGGTACTGCGTGCATACCGCAAATGGCATTCCGATGCATACTACATATGCAGCCATTGTAGAACACCTCCACCATTGTATGCATAGCTGACTGCACATATCACACCGATGGGTTATGTGGTGTCATGCCGGTGTATACTAACGGTTGTATCTACTGTACATGGGTGGCGTGTGTGTCAGGTGGTGCAACCTGTATACCGTGACTGGAGCAGACCCAGGTGTGCATGTCATATCTGGCCACATGGCAAATATCTATACACTGTAACATGCCTGTTACTAGCAACAGTCTCACCTGCGACGGAACCATGGCTGTGCGACACACCAGAGGTACCTGTATAGGGGCGACACAACAGTATACACATTATCCATTACTGTAGCCAGAGTAAGCACTGTGCATGTCACATCACGTACCTGTGTGGTAGCATGTGTTATGCACATGTCTGCAAACACAACGTAGCATACTGTAGTATGCAGCTTGTGTGGCCATATACCTGGCATGTGTTGGTACATTATGTGGTGTACTGTGACACCCACACCTACGTCAGTTATCATACACACATGCAAGACTGACTTACCAGGCAGCTCCAGGCTCGTTGGTTGGGAGACACCCACCTCCACGATGGCAGTGAGTGTTTCTGCATGATGTTCCCTGGGTGTCCCCAGACTGGCCAGGAGCTCCTCCGTGTGTGTGAGTGGGTGCTGGATTGGTGGCCCACCACCTGTCCCACCTTGTTCTCTGGTGATTGCGGCGGCACGCTGTTTCGCGTGCCGTATTAGGTCTGTGCAGTGTCGGCGTATCTGCTGGTAGGTGCGGTTGTTGCCACCCACGTTGTTCACCCTCCTGCGCATATCCTGCCACAGGTCATCCCGCTGCTGTGCTTGCTGTGGAACATGGCTGAATAGCAGGTCATAGTTGTCATGGAGCAACGGTATGATTACGTCATCCTCCTGGCGGCTGAAGGCTGGCAGCCGGGAACGTGGCATTATCTGTAAGACATAATGATGGTGACAGGTCACATTTACACTGATGTACTGGCATACCGCTAGACATACATTGCTATGACATGTACGACATCTGCACAGTAATCTCTGCGATGCATCATGGCACTGACACAGCTGACGTGTTGCCGTCACACCATTAAGCAGTGGGTATCATATCATATCTGTGTGTCAGCTCATTACACTGTACACACACCATGTTGATGGTAACCTGCTGTGGACATGTGTACCTGCCTGCACCTGTGTTCATACCAGTTGGCACGTGTCCCAATGTGCACACAGTTCTACTGTTCACCTGGATGCTGTGTATATGTCACTAGGCATCACGTACGCAGCCATTATGAACGTCAGCGGTGGCACTGCACACATACACATGGACACCTGTACATGCATGTGTTGTGCCATGTACATCTACACAGCACTGTACGGGTGTTGGACAACCTGCCACGGCTCACCTGTATTGCACATGTGATACACATGGGACATTGTGTAACCATATGACATTAGCAGGGAAGGTCATGCATAGCATGTGCGCCAAGACGTTGTACACACCAACACACAGCACCTGTGACACCACAGGGTGCATCACTGCCACATTACTGCTCTGGACGGTTGATAGTGCAAGTGCTATTTGTCCATCGCACCATGAATGACTGTGATAGCACGTGCAGCCTTGCTGGGCAGGGCTGCATGGTATGGCAGGGTATGTCACATACATGACACAGGGATGTGTCCCACCTGGGGGGTACTGATATTGGTAGGGTGGCTGTCCATTCCATATGTCATTGCTATGTGTATATGTACATTACACATGTCTATCATCATGGTGTGGACAATGGCCTTCTGCAAGGTAGGCAGCATGCTGCTTGGTGGGCGTGTGTATGGTGCATGCTGGTATCACACATCCATGCATACACATTACCCCTGACAGGTGCTATGTGCTGCGATATTGTTCAATGCAGTGCTGTATGTGCCCACACACTGCTATCCCGTGCACATGGATGGTTGCCTGGCCTGACATGGGTACCACATATGTCTACATCCAGTGTCTGCTGCCACCCCCATGTCAGCTGGTGCACCACACAGCGCCATCCCTCCCACAGGGACCATGGTGTTGGGCACAGCATAGGTATCCATGTATGGGGACAGGGATGTTCACACAGCAGGGGCACTGATGGTATCATCCATCGGACCATACACGTATGATGCACACCTCACACACACAACCCATTCAGTATGTTGTTCGCAACACTGACACAGCTATACTGCTAGGCCAGGGACATTCCCAGACGTACATACACAGATGCATGAACATCTGTCTGTGGCATGGGCTACAATAATGGTGGGGTTCAACACATAACGTGTTTGAGTGTGGCTGGCGCAGATGTTCTGTGCACATGTCTACACAGAAAGCCTGTTCTACAGTAGCCAGCGGTGATGTGCTGTGCACATGTCAATGCTGCACATTGTGTTGGTGTCTGTCTGTCCACAGGCCAGTGGTGGGACACACAGGGGTATTACTGAACATATATGCATGCCACCCTGTACTGCTGTACTGCTAGCTTCTCGGGTGCTAATGTGTCATGGACATGCACACCTTACCCGGACAGGTGGTAGTGGGTTGCCACCCATACCCATCTCCTCTTGTGGGTTGTTATGATCCAACACCCTCTTTGTATTGTATGTTAAGGCTATGCACCTGTGTGGGGCATGTGGGCATGCAATGCACTACTGCATACCTTTGCACCCATTGCAGAACATGTCACACAGGTACACTGGCAGCCATACACTTCACAGCTTGATGATAGTACAACACGTGTTGTACACACGTAACACATATCCTGTGGGACATGGTCATATGTACAGGCATGTCCAACAGTCACGTACCACTGCTACCCCTACATGACGGATATGCAGTACATGTGGCGGTACAGCAACTGTCACATGTATTCGTGCAATGCCCCCCTACCTACATGGTGTGGTACTGCCTGTGGGGGATATGCGTCTGCATCCATGCTGTGCCCATAGCTGACAGTTGTACATCGATATGTGCAACATACCTCATTTGGTGTTCTCATGGGTGCATGTTCAACATGGCTCCGCATTGTTTGTGTCTGTCACATAGTCATTGTTGTACATGGTTTACATGCCAGCCATGGCTTACTGTGTGTGATTCCATGTACTTCATTGGGATACCAGCATTATACATTATAACAGCGTATTCCAGCCATCACATAGCCTTCCTAGATGACACTGTTAGCCAGCCAGTAGGAGGTGTTCTGCCATCTGCACATAGGTCACACAGTACGAGGGCGGCTGACACCCATTCTGGGGACAGGGTTCTGACAGCTGTGGATGGGTGTGATGCTGTCGACAACCATGACTGCGCCTGATGGTCACATCTGGATGGGTAACATTCACAACACACACCTACCTTCATGTAGTAACACATCATCTACAACAATGGACATTCCTGCCAGAACAATGTGTGCAGTATGTCTGTATGACCACTGCAGGCACCACTGGTGGCCCCCAGCATGGCAGCCAACAGCACCAGTGTATATCCCGTGGAACCATGGGTTACACCATTCACAACACGCCTGTCTCAGATGACCCTGTTGTGGATCACAGTGCAGTTCCACACATCATGTTACACTACGCATCATGCACTGATATGTTGCGGACGTGTGAACGGCTGTGCAACTCAACATATGCACACATGAGACATCACCTGGTACAACATATCTGTCATACAACATGTTATTGTGACCGCCCTGTGATGGCATTACACAGGCTACGTGTACTGGGACATGTGATGGCTCACCGGTATATTCACCCTCTGGGTGTGTGTCTAGCCAAGTGTACAGTAGGCAGTGGTCTGAACACAGGGACACTGTACATTGACCTACTCTGTCACTGCAACTGTTGACTATGCTCATACTGTACTTATATAGGCATGTGGTATCTGACCACTATGACAGTCCTGGTCGACCACACTGCTGTGGCACACATGACCTGCGGACATCTGCCTGGGGTGTGGAGCACACATATACATCTTCACATGCTATAATGCCTCTGTGGCAGTGTTACATGACTGTCTCCAGCAGGGCTGTAACAGGCAGGCATGGCATGGGGTCATGTGGGACAATGCTTGCACCTTCCACTGTGCTGCACACAAGCAAGGCACACACACTAGTGCACCACTCACATTTATCTGCAGTGCCTGGGACCTGCCTCCATGCTCTGCACAGCACACCTGCAAGTACAGATTGTACATGGATCATACCTCCCAGGCACATACCTGGACTGCAACACACACAGGTGAGGGGATCCCACATCACACAGTGTTTTGCACACATACTGGATATTTGCCGAACACAATGCATCATAGGTGCTCCATGTTCAGATACCCATGTTTGTGACCGCTAGACACATTGTAACACGCAACAGAGCTTACATTGTACACCACAGGTTACATGCTGTCTGTGTTGTCATACTGTACATTGGGCCTCAGACAGCTGATACTGCCATGTGCTGACAGCAACCCACACTTCCCTAGAATGGACACCCATGTACCCACACATGCTTGAGGCATGCACTCCACCTAGCTGGGTGACACATTACACAACACATACCATACCTACACTACCCTCAGCATGCACGATACCTCCATGTGTCTGGTGTGTTAAACCTGGGGTTATCCCCCCTTTGGTAGATGAACATATATGCTTCACGGCCCTGCTAGCCACACCCTGGACACACACCCATTGCAGCATACATGGAACATGTGTTCTACAGCCAGTACTACTGACGTCTGCTGACAGGGCTTGTTAATGGCATGGCACCCCGGCAGATGGACAGTGTACATAACTATGCTGACACATACCACAGTGCACTTCTGTAGCATGTGCGCAATGGTAGGGACCATGCTATTCCACACAGAGACATGGCAGTACTGGCCTTTTCACAGACGCCACGGTGGTGGTCATGTTCCATGCACATCTGCTGTATGGGTACATGTGCAGGCTGTTGCACGGTGGTGTATATTCACATGTGTGGGGTGCATCACTTGACAGCCATGGTGGGTCCTCGTGGTCCATCACATGCTCCAAGGCTAGCTACCTACACATGACTGCCACACATTGCAGTGTGGGTCCTCAGGCAGTGTGGTGGTATGTCTGTGTTGTTTGGCTACATCCATATTTGATGCCACGTACAACAGTCACCCAGGCATTGCAGACTGAGATAATGTTGGCAACATGCCAGGCAATGGTGTACTTACCAACAATACACACTCTCACTCACTACAGGGTTGCAATCCATACATGGACATCGTAGTGTCCCTGTGGACACATACATGGTACTGCCATGCACATGTTATGTCCTAGGACACTGTCCCAATGTCACCTTCCGATCTCCCTAGCTGTTATGTCCCGCCAACCTGTTTGGTATGTGTCTCCACACCAGCCCACTGAATTCACTGCTAGCCTGTTGTCGGACATTGTGTACCTTGACCGTCACACTGCCGCATCTATCGCACTACACATGGGTGGCACTGCATTGCACGTGTGGGACTGCATTCGTACACCCATGACTGGACCATTCTGTATGGCATTGGGGCACATCCTCACAAACGTGCTTCACGCACTCATTGATGACCTCCATGCCTTTACTGGCACCCTTGTTGGGCTTCTGTGTGCCACAGCACACCACATACACATGCTGGCCACCTGTCATACCATTGCATGGGTGGTTGGTGTGGTACAGAGGGCAACAGATCAGACATTGTCCTCACATTGCCCTTCAGCACCATTCCACATTCTGGTATTGGCAACGTACACATCCACCTGCACATCATACCCTGTGTCTCAGGATGTTAGGCTATATGACTCCTGGACAGGACACACAGTGGTGCAAGCATATCATGCTACCTACTACATGTCAGGTACATATGGCATTACACAGTCCTCAGTCATGGGGCCCCTCATGTTCACTATTTGCTTACATACACAACATGCTGTCACAGAGTACTGTCCAGGCCTAGATATCCCACATCTACATACCTGGCACCATTATAGCTCCACCAGCTCATACTGATAACAACCATACGGGTGTCGGTGTGGCAGATACATCATGTGGGTGTCATGGCATCAGAATGCATGACACATGGTGCATGCACATCACCTTTGCATAGCAACATTCATCCACTGAGTATCATATGGATACTGTCCCCGTACATGCATATCAAATTGTACATGGTTGCTGTACACACAAATGCCCCACATGGTGCTGTGGTTACCATATTCCACTGTGGCATCGGTACACATCTGCAGGGCCACACCTATCTGTACTGTGTGTGATGCTGGTACATAGGTAGCCATTGTACCTGTGGCATACACACATCTACACACGGGCAAGGTTACAATACCACATTCGTGGTGTACCTTCCACAACGGCTACGACTTTACATGGCGCAGCATTGTCATGCCATGATGTGTACCAGGCTCAGACAGTTTACATATGCGGCTGACAGATGGAAAACACATCTGTACACATCTGCATACCACATACACAGGGGTGTCTTCTGCTCTGACATGGACCATGTCCTCCGCATTACTGATGCATGTAGTACTCATACATGGCAATTGCAGTGGGCAGTGTGAACGGACCACTCATGGATATGTGCACACATGCCACATTGCATGGGCTGGGCTTCTGTGTTACTTCAGACACAACACACACCATGCTGTGGAACATAGGTCCTGTGCACATCCCACAGGGACACACAGTGGCACTGTTCATGTGATTGCTCCCTTGCTGTTTGAGTGACACGTAGTCATGGTACCACCACAGCAGCAGTACTGTGTAGACATGCAGTTGACACCCACCTCTGCTGTTCACTGGACACTACCATGGGGAGGTGACACTACTGTGTACACTGCACATGTGTTTACACATGGACCTGCCGGACTTCATTGTTGCCCACATTGCACCTGCTACAGATCGTTTGGCCATGGTTACTTGGTGTTCCTTCCATTTCGGATGGCTATTATGCTACTACTCTGTCCCATATCTACAGGCCATATGTATCCTGTTATTGTACATACCAATAGGCAATAACTCCATTATGCATGATATGCCTGTGATACTGTGTATGATGTCTGTCATATCCACCATGACAGCTTTACATTACACATAGTTGACATAGTATCCCCTACTGCAAGGCATACGTGCACGCCGGGCATTACGTATGACATCGACGGTATATGCCCATACACATGTGTGCTGTGAGAGTATACATACATGTCCTATCCCCTGCTATGGCACTTCCTTGTTGGACATCCACTGCCAGCATCGGTGTGTGGTGTGGCATTGTTCTCTGTTATGCCCCCCTGTGGCATCCCTTGTGTTATCCCGGCTGTGTACATGATGTCCCACTGCTGTGCACACGGTGTCCACAGTCGTTGGTATGCTCAGCAGGATAGCACTACATAACCACCTTTCACCACTCTCTGCTTTATGGACAAGTATCATTACTTACAAACACCATTCACATACAGTACAGCTTCATCATACACATCATGCGTTGCACACCCGTACATATCGTGGGTTCTACATACCTTGTCAGTGTTTCATTCCGTTTTTCGTTGCGTGTATCGCTATTCCTATTTGTTACTCTTTCCATTGTAAAGTACTGGTTCGGTATGAGCATACGGTTTGAATATCCTGGGAGTCATCCTTATATCCGTCGATACCTGCAACGTGTGGGTTCATCACACCAATAGCTGTTCCTCAGTGTGTACTTGTGCGCATATCACCTGTGCATCTACTCCATTCGTACATTACGCATCGTAACTAGGGTATGGTTGCATTCCTCACCTGGGCATTGGCTATTTGCCCTACCTTCGTGGAGATGGTCTGTATTATGTTATGTTATGTGTAACTGCAGCCGCTATGTGTGGCGACAGGTACATTTCGCAGTGGTGTTAGCCATGGATTGTGTGTGTTGGGTATGGTATTATGTTCGACATGTGGGTGTCCCTGTCCTGACGGCGTCTGTTGATGGCGTTTTGCATTCAGATGTGTAACATAGTTGTTGGATTCCTTTAAACAACGGATGCAAGTATGCATCCGCTGTTGATAGTGTTTCCCACGCGAGATGTTGCGGTTATGCAGCTGTCATTGACTGCCTGTATGTTTGTGCTGCTATTACGGCTTGTATCCCTTTGATATGTGCGATGGGGAATATCGGAGGTTGTAGGTGACGGATACGGGTTGTGGGCCTTGCATCTCTACATACACGGTATGCTTGTCTGTGTGCTCCATCCCTGCCTGGGGAGTTGACAGTTAATTGTCTGTTGTTCTGGGAGTGTAGGTTGTGTTGTTGTCATGTGGTGTTGGTATCGCCTGCGTGTGTGCTTCCTGCATGTATTCCTCCGTCACATCGGTGGTATATCTGCGGTTGTTTGTACGTGATGACTATCCCTTGTCATTCTGTCCCAGATATTTACAGTCATTGTGGTCCTGTACTTGGCATGGCCTGTTTGCCAGTGGTTGCCACCTATTCAGGTGGCGATTGCTTGTTTGACACTTGTAGAATACACAGCGGTGTTTACGGGCCGATACGTGGCCACGGTCAGTACCAGGGTAGCACATGCGTATTTCCGCAGTACATACTGTGCTGTGTGACTTTGCTGACGTATCGTTTTGCAATTAGCATATCGGTGTCATACATACGGTCATGATTAGTACATACGTCCTTTCCATTTCATGTGGGGTATATTCCTGTGGTACATTCTGGGACATTTTCACTTTGCATCGTTATACGTCGCCACACGCCTAGCCAGGGTGGGGCTCTCAGTACTACTTTGGGACTACTGGTGTACATATGCCTGTGGCTAGTGTACTGTATGCCTACACATGTTATTCCACTCCGCCTCTAACATGGCACCAACATACACATTTTACAGAGGCACACACATTACACTCGCACAGCGAAACACACGGCACCCTCAACGCACACATACACATACTGCGGCAGTCACAGGGACGGTTGCACACAGTACCTGCATGGGCCGCATCACCGGCGGCAGTGTCTACCTCCCCCCTCATATCATCATAGTATTACCCGCGCATGTACTGTTACTGTACTGTGGCCTGGCGATCATTCCGACTCGCGGTTATGCATTTCGGTATGTTGACCTTTCCATGGGTGGCGGTTTCCTCTTCTGTTAAACCTCCCGGATGCTCAGGTTGTCTTTCACTATGTATACTATGTACAGATATCGCGTGTTACTTCTCTGTCACCTTACATACCTCTGTTTCCCTGTCTTACCTGTAGTACTTATATGTATATGTGTACATATATTTCTATATATGTAATTATATCTATCTACATATCTGTATATGCACATATCTACATGTCTATATGTATACACCTTGCGGCGAACGTGGCAGCATACAGCAACGCCGTCTGCTGTAGGACCCGCGTACGGTTCAGGTGTTGGCGTTCCATGCTCCGCTGGCTGTTGGGTGTACAGTGTTTGGGTGCTGCCTATGTTGGAGTCACACATGGGGCCACCCATACGGTACACTTTACAGGTGGCCATGTTTGTGTGCCGTCCATTTCACCGTGTGTGCAGGTAGGGAGGTGTCAGTCCATGGGGCCTACACTGTCAGAGTATGTGCTATACGTTCCCTCTTTGCCAGGGCATAGGCATATTGGGTATGCCTCCGTCTGCCTACTGGGGCTGGCACAGTGTGTTCATGGTCCTGAACCCTCTGTGCCTGGACTGGCCTTGGCAGTTGTGGTGGGCTTTGTGGCCCTTCACCATTATGTCCCTGCTGCAGCTGCTTCCGCAGGATCATATTATGTAGCATGGCACATACTATAAATATGTGGGCACATGTGCCTGGAGAGCACCACCGGATGTATCCAAGCACTGGAACCATGATTTCAGCATCCCAAACACACACTCTATGATTATTCTGGTTTGTGCGTGTGCCTCATTATGGTGTTCTTGCATGTGTGTGTGTGCATTTCTGATGGGAGTCATCATCCATGGCTCCAATGCATAGCCAGCATCCCCCACAAGGTGGCCTTGTGGGATGCCCCCCCTGGCGAATACCTGGTACAGCTGTGAGGCATTCCAGATATGGGAGTCATGGTAGCTTCCAGGGCTGCCAGCACACACATCCATGATAATGCCCTGCACATTGCACACAACCTGGCAATTGATGGAGGGGAATCCCTTGCGGTTTATGTAGCGTCTACCCTGCTCCCCAGGTGGTGACTTGATTTGTATGTGCGTACAGTCTATCGCACCCAGTACCTCCGGGTATTGTGCCACATGGTGGAAGTGGCACATATTGCTAGTCAACTCCTCCTGAGATCTGGGGAAGTATATATGCTCATTGGCATGTGGTAACATGGCATCCAGAAACTGGTGTAGTACCCTGGATGCTGATGCCTGTGAGATGCCCATTATATCCCCAGTTGGCCTTTGAAAGGTACCTGTGGCCAGTATTCGCAAGCTTACACATACCTTTGTGTCCACTGGGATGGGCTCCCCTCTGTTGTTTCTTGTTCTCAGGCATGGCCAGCACAGCTCCACTATTTGCTGTAACGTGTCCCTATCCACCCTGTAACACTCTACTATCTCCAGGTCTGGTAGCCCCTGGTAGGTTACCCTTGGTCTGAACACTCTCCTTCTCCTCTGAGGCCTACGGTAGTTGTCGGCACCCTCCTCCACAACTCCGTCTGTCTCTAACACATGCTGATGGATCACGGCCACGGCAGCACCCAACACGTACATTTTATAAGTTCCCCGTGTGTTTACACCTATGGTGCGGCGTTTGGGAATACATGGCTGTGTGTTGTGTGCATTCACACTTTATACTGTTGTGCTGTATACCCGGTGATGTCATAGGGTGTGTCTGTGCGGCCGTATCTGGGGATTATCTTCCGTGTTTTACCGTTGGCACTGCAATGCTGTTGCCTTTGGTGTTGTATTACTCTTGCCTGCAATGGATTAGCTTTCGACCTTCCCTTACTGTTTCTGCACATTGCACCTACTATTTCCTGGCATGCATCCTGCAGAGCCCTGTCATGTGTAGTTTCTGGGACATGGCATATCGTGCGTTTTGTGTGCCGCCGCCATTATGCTGCCTGTCTCCTTGGCTCTGCTGTGTCAGGTCTTCACTCTTTGCAATCTGCTACCTCCGCTACTTTCTTTTCATTCATATGCCTCCCCTATCCCGTTTTGCAGGTTTCTGCATGCAGAGTTGTCAGCTGCCGCCGATTGGCCTTCGTGGGTTGATTACTGTTGATTGCTCATTACTACTCCAATTACACTGCTTCCGCATTTCCTCATATTCTCAACATCACCTTCCTGTGTCCGATGTTATTTGCGGGGCCAGCGTCACATGACTGGGTTAAGGGAACGTAGTCATCCTCGTGCACATGCACCTCTGCGCGCATTGTGTGCTCTCAGCTCAACTATTTCCCCACACGCCGGTCCTGCAGCTGTGATGTGCAATGTACAGCCCAGGTTTGCTGAGCTCCAATGTGCTTCCTCCTACAGTGGCACACCCCTCTGCAGGTGACATGTATTCCCTCTGAGCCACTCCTCGGTGTATTACCACTGTGCCATTTGGTACAGCCTTACGCCGGCGGGGGTTTTGCAATTCAGTATTATCTGCCTCATTTGCAAGGCATTGACTACTAATTCATAGTTACCACGCCGAACACTGCCGCGACTCCTTGGCAACCCTTGCACCGTGGATGTGGCTTTCCATGCATACCATGGTGTATTGTGGCTGTGAAGCTGATGTGTATTACACTGCTGTTTTATGACATTGTCATATTATTTCATTGTTTAGCACCTTCCGCAGACATATCCTGGGGTTCTGCTGTGAGTTTCTGTGGACATACCATTTATGTTATTATTTACATGTTGTGCATGTTTTCTTTTGACATTCTCTGTGTCTTTCGCCATTGGCATATGGCAACAGTGTGATACCTGATGTTGACAGCCTTCTGTTACTCCTATGTTATGTTTGGGTAAATGTAAACCGTTTTTTTTGGTTTACATTGCCGTGCCCTTATGCTACGCCTGCGCCACTTCGTGGATCGCTATATGCCTTCATTTGCATGGTGCAACACCGCACATGGGGTGTTTAGCATACCTACGTCGGAGGCGGCACAGATCTGGCGCACGCCGGTAGTGCACGTGGGATTCGATCGTACCTGAATCACTCGGCAGCCATATTTGGCGTTGTAACGCCTACGCTATGCGTCCACCTGGTGCAACGTTCATGAATCCCGGGGATAGTACGCAAGTTATTTTTACTTGTAATACACACTCATTCAGTGGTTCGTAACATTACAAGACTTTTTATTTCGATATGTATTCTCATATTGTTATGTCAAGTTTTGAACTCACATTTGCTTATGCATTATGGAATCATTTTTGGCTAGGGACACGCTTAGCATTTCATTTTAGTTTTTATGCTTGTATTTTTATGCTTGTGTATTAGTTATATATCATTTTGTAACATGTCATATGTCTTTAAATGTATCATTTTTTAAATAACGCTTTTGGTGCCAAATAGTTTATTTAAATGTCTATAGGTTCGTTTTTCAGAGTTCTGATGAAGCTTGCCGTGGAGCAAATGAAAGCACTTAACCATTAGTTATGTTATTGTTGATTTTGTCTTATTAAATTCATTTTAATCATTGCGGACCGTTGTTGAGATTTTTCAAATCCTTTTTGCTGCTGGCTTAAAGGATTTTAGCATCTCAAGACACAGAGGTAATAAGTGTTCTTTTCCAGTTGTTGTTTCTGCAGTCTACAGAACGTTCATCTCACCAGGCTGGATAAGAAGAAGGTACAGTTAGCTGCATGCCAAGAACCAAGATTCATCACATCATGCAAGCACTTAGGTCACTAAACCTCTACTACCAGTATGACTTAGTCATAGTCCATGTGGACGTAAATGACCTGAGACATACATCCCAGATAATATGAAAAGAGACATGACTGAGCTCTCAGAATATGTGACACAGGCAGGTATGAGCCTACCCTTGAGTAGCATTCTACTGTCTCCATGGATAATGCTGCAATACCAACAAAGAATGATTGACTTTAATAATTGGCTTAAATACTGGTGTAATTCCAAAAGGGTCCAATATTTGTCAGTCTGTGAGGACATGACTGACAGGTAATGCTGCTTTGCCAAGGCTGGTCTTCACCTGTCACCACTAGGCTTTGGAATATTGGCCAAAACATTATCCACCCCTATAGAATCTTTTCTAGGCATTACCAAACAGACAAACCTTCCAATATATCAAAATCTACTCAGGATAAGCAAAAGGTATTACTACTCAGTGCTATTGTCTCAACAAGAAACTAAACTCCCTGGAAGCATTCCTCACCCTGGAGAATGCTGACATCTGTGCAGTTACTGAAGCATGGTTCAAAGCCATGGAAAGCATCCATACAGTGTATGGCTATAATACCTTTCACACATTCTTATCTCCCACTGCAAATGAAAGGGCAAAAGGTGGAGGTGTATCCATGTACATAAAGGATAAGAACACCTTAAGACTGGTCAAATAATATGACATGCTTGAGATACTCCATGTCCAATTAGCAATAGAGAAAATCAATTAGCATATCCTTGTTAGCTACAGATCACCCTCTATGAACCAGGAAACCATACATCAGACCTAAATTTACTAAAATCACTTACCATTCATCTGAATAATACCATATTCATTGGTGAGTTCAACTACCCCTCCATTGCCTGAGAAGCATACATGACCACTAACAAACAGACTCAAGATTTCTAGAGTTTCTCAATGCAAATGTTCTGGAGCAGTTAGTCTGCACTCCCACAAGAGGTACAAATATCCTTGACCTCATACTTACAAATATGTAAGAGCACTGCAATCCCCAAGTGTGATATCCTTGCTGGTTAGATCAGATCACAAAACCATCTCCCTTGAAAAAAATATAACACTAGAACACCCATCTTACCCCAAAACCTTTAAAAACTTTTCTAAGGCAAATGATACCCTATTAAGTGACACCATTGCTCGTTTCCAAGCTCCCCCAAACCCAGAAGACATCGAAGCCTATATGGAGGCATACACAAAAGCCATGTAGAGCATGTAAACATCTGTATAGAAACAGCAGTAGCAAACTGAAATAAGCCTAGGACAAACCACAAAAACAAGCCACCCTGGTGGACCTCTGGTATTAATAGGTTGTTCTACAAAAGAAAGAAAATCATGTCTAGAAGTAAGAGATAATGTGCATAACAGAGCAAAAACTCCCTCATTAGTTTAAAAAGGCAAATCAGGGGACCAGTCAAGTCTTAAAGAACAAATTTTGAGGCAAAAATAGCCTTCCAAACTAAGGATATTTTTGAGTTATGTCCACAATCTTAAGGGTGATACCCAACAAAGTTTGGAAGTAATTGTAGATTGCATCGACTATACTCAGCCAGAAGATACAACAAATCTGCTGGCCGATAAATTCAGCTCAAATTTCAACTCCCCATTACCTCTGGTTACCCCCCCCCCCAGGAAATACTCTACACCATTCCCATGCCAGTTATCACCAAAGAACAGTTTAGCACTGCTCTCTCTAGAGATAAAATCAGGGCTTCAATGGGTCCTGACAATATTCCAGGGTGCCTCTTAAATAACTTGAAACAGGACCTATCAAGACCACTAGGATCTCTATTTAACTTCAACCTCCAGACTGGTTTTCTCCCTGTGGAGTGGCAGACAATAATATTTGTCCATTTGTATCAAGGGGAACCATCAACAGATCCAAGAAATTACAGACCCATAAGTTTGACTAGTCCTATATGCAATGCCATGGAAAGAATAATCATGGACTTGATAAATAATGACATATAAAACCTCCAAACACTAGACCCAACCAAGTTTGACTTCGTCAAGGGCACGTCATGCCTGATTAGTCTGGTGGACGTTTTTAAGATAGTCACTAGGGCCATGGATGAGGGTAAAACAGTGCATACTGCCTACCCTGACCTGGCTAAGGCATTTGACACAATTGTCCACTTGGATATTGTAGATAAACTCACAAAACTAGGCATAAATCCCTATGTTGTCAGATGGATAGGCAAATGGCTCACAGACAGAATTAATGTTTTAGTGGGTGAATCCATATCTAGCAAGAGGCTAGTTAGTAGTGGTGTACCACAGGACTCAGTGCTGGGACCACTCCTGTTTGAAATTTACTACTCTGATGCCAAAGCTAATGTAGGAGGCCTTTGGCTGACTAAGTTTGCTGATGACAGCAAACTGGGGGCAGTCACTGAATTCCACAATGATGCAGATACTCTTCAGAAGTGTCTAACTTAGATAAATGATTAGTGCCAGAGCTATGGCCTAAAATTAAGTGCAAAATATGTATAATTATACCATTTGGGAAGTCAAATACCCATGCAAATTGCAACATTAATAGCACACCCCTAAAAGTGGACTCAGAGGTGAGAGATCTAGGTACACAAATACATGGTAGCCTGAACGTTGACTGCCATGTGTCCACAGTGATGAGAAAGTCCTTCTATGTGGCACAGCTTATAAATAAAGGCATGGCATCCAGCTCCAAGGAAGTTATAGCCCCAGGGTACTTGGCCATAATCAGACCAATAAGCAAGTATACTGACCCTTTTGCCATGCACTTGACCAGGCACTTGCAACAGCTGGAGAGGCCTCAGAGGTTCCTTACAAAAAAATACAGTACTATACAAACAGAGTAAAAAGACAGAGCTTTTAGTCTGTCTCCCACTGACTATTAAGAGGTGATCTATGCCTAACCTACACACTGGTGATAAATCCAGCCCTGATGGAACTGTTACACATTCCAAGAAAACTGAACCAGAGTCACCCAATCTAGGGATCTAAGCCTGGTTTGTAAAATGAAATAAACATGCTGGAGAGAAAGATATGTGCCACAGAGATTACCCCTTCTCTGGAATAGGCTTCCTATTCATGCAAAACAAAGCCCTTCCCTGATTCTCTTCAGATGCAGTTTAGATCAATGGATGGGGAATTGTAAATTTACTCCAGGGGTGGTGCACATGTCCCTTATGTTGAGAGGCAGTATGTAAAATACTAATGGTATAGGCACAAAGCTAAGTCATCCTCAAGTCCTTAGGGATCAAAAATCAGGAAAATTCAGGTAATAATGGATAAGGTTGTAAGGGCTCAAGCTGTTAGCCTAGTGATATATATATATATATATATATATATATATATATATATATATATATATATATATATATATATATGTTGTTACTGAAACTGAAGTTATTGAATCTCAGCATAGCAAAACAATTTATCTAAAATAGCAAATGTAAAAAAAAAAAGCAAAAGTAGAACAATTTTTTCAGTGCGCTAGCCCCCCCCATACCACCAATATAAGGGGGCTTTACCGCCACCCCTCAAACTTATATATAACAATTGCAGAGTCCCACTACAGTATAAGACAGGGTAAAAACCCTTGAAATCCATCACCAGCTAACACAAAATCAACACATTGTAATAAAGCAAACTGCAATGTTACTTACACATCTTAAAAATATAACAATGATCAACAAATCATTTCACACTGTACAAAATCATTTGTTGTGTTTTCTTTTTCTTTATTTTTTTAAGGTTTCCTGGTTTAGATAAGTTGGGTTTCGATAAACTGAGAGTCAGTATCTTGAGTTTCAATAACTTGAGTTTCACTAAAAAGTCATACCCCGGATTCATGAAGCTTGGCGCAAGGCCGGTGTAAGGCTTGCGCCGGCCGTGCGGCATATATATGGAGTAGTAGCGCCATATGCATATTAATGAAGGCGTGCAGCCACCACAGCCACGTGCATAGGAAACATGCACGAGTGCATGGGGCGTACCGAAGTTGTGGAGGGAGGCGTGTCAATGTCGGCTGTCGATGAGCAACCTAAACTGCTGAATAGTATAGTCCGCCTGCAGTAATACTCGCACCTATCAGTGTCTGTGGAGACTGAAACGTATACAAAGCATGCAAGATAGTCCCTGCGAACAGAAAATGAAGAAGCAAACACAAATGCACGATAGGGAATAACAGGTCCCTACCCTTGAACAAATGACAGAAAAACCACGTGCCCATGGTCCAACGTAGTGTTTATAGCTATACCATGTGGAAGTGAAACATATCATATGCTAGGGCGCTGCCAGGAGGTATGTCCAGCCCAATGGAGAGGGTCACCAGCTGACCCATAATGTGAGGAAGGGTACATAGCTGTGCAGATGTGTCCATAAAAAAATACACGAGGAGAAATTTAGATATATGTAGTGACTGTATGTCCGAATCATATCCCACAAGGGATGTAATAGTCACATACAAAAGGTATGTCTGTATCCCACATAACAAATGTGATAGGGAATAGAATACACATGTAAACGAATCAGGAGCATAGAAACAGCTACAACAATAAGGACACATGTAGGCTGAAAGGAACAGTATGACCCATACCATCGACTAAGAATACCACCTGTCCCACTTTGCGAGCGACAGTACCGCTGCGGCCAGATGTGTCCTGACACAAGCATGTAAACATGGCAAATGTGCAGAGATTATAGGACATAATTATCCCTCAGACGTCATGTAATAGTGGCATTAAACAGTTGTTCTCCACACGTATATTACATAAATGTTATAAGAAAAAGAATAGGCCACTGAAATGCTACAAGACTAAAGCTTAGATATAGGCAAGAGTTGTAAGTTTTATCTGCCGAACTGACCGTGGGTATGTGTCGGTGTGGGAAATGTGTTGTGTCCACCACAAATGTTACATTGTGACCAATTGAAAAGGTGGAAACAGTACCGTAGACCGTGGGGAGGCATTGTCCACAACAGTCGGATATATGGAAGGAATAGCATGGACATCGGAAAAGGTGCCACCCCCCCAATGAGTACAACAAGTCTGCAAATCCCGGGAGTCATCGGTAGAAGCCAAACTAGTATGTGACACAGCCAAATGGGTTGTACCCGGGTATAACAACTAAGTAACGAAAGTGAAGTATGGGCGTGTACCTATGTGTGTGAGGTATAGCACTTGGGAAGCAAACATGGCAGGGTAGTCCACACAACCATAAAGATACCCGACACCTGTAGGGCAGTCAATGTGCTACTCTGGCTGTGTCATGGCCCAACAAAAAAAGTAGTGAGCTATCGGATGTGAGTAATTTGCATGTGAGGGGTGGATGGGTAGTGGTAAAACCCGCAAAGGTGATAGTGTGTCGTATGCAGAAAAGGTGAACCAGAGGTATAGGAGGGGGCAGCGGGTGAAGTGGACATAAACACAAACACATGGAGAAACAGCTGCAAGACAAGCAGACAGGCCATAGTGTAGAACACAATCCCACAAACATATGTATCATGTAAATGTGAGATCAAAATGTATAGATATGTCACCTTCACATACCCACAGGTTGGTCCTGATGGAACTGGCCATAACAAATGCAACACACCTGGCTGCATAATGGGCTACCCAGCATACCCTCCACATCACACAACCCAGCCCTGTAAAAGAACATCCACCAAATCCACCCGTACGTGGCCCACTGGGCCGTTGCAGACACAGCTACACATACCGACCCCAATGCATATGTAGTAGGTATTGTCACCCTAGGCAGTGTCAGGATAGCAAACCATGTATTCCCTGCATGTTAAACCCCCTGCACATTTTCATAAAGCCAAAATACATTTCGATATCATTTCTGTGTGGAATGGTCCAATTTCTGGAATATCCATTACAGGATAAGTAACCTGTGTAAATAGTAGAATGGGTATGATGACAAGATGTCCAATCCTGTACATATCTGGACACAAGTCAGAACGTGAAGTACAGGTCCAAGACACTGTCCAGATCTGAGTGGTCATGCATAACCCAGTACCCAGGATAAAACACCTTCCTGTGACGCACGTGTCCCCACACAAATATGCGGGAGAATATATTGCACACTCGCATAGTGGCAAATGGCAGAAGGGTGAGGAAGACACCTGACATTAACAGGAGAACCCTGATGAAGTGCGAGGGATACCTAGTGTGTGCCAGCATGACCGACCATACCTGATAACCTGTGTGAGTTAGATATCTGGACAGAGCCATGACTACAAGTGAGACAAAGGTACAACTGCAGGTACAATATGCAAAGATAGCTGTTAGACGTTATTCATGTATGTGCAGTCTGAGTACCCGGGAAGTCCACTGGGCGAAGAAGTGCCCAGTAACAGTGGAGGCCCATGTAGAAAAGCTCCACAAGCAATACAAGGAAATAAAGGCTACATAATGTTAATGGTAAAATACAAGAGTAAAAGGCATACAGTCAGGAAATACACATGCATAATAAGACAGTGCAAATCCAGGGTTTGTAGTGGTAATACAGAAATGTACAACAATGACATACTGGGAGTCAAGTGAGTGTCAGCTAGTCTGGTTAAGCTGGAGGGTAGAGAGGAGCAAGGGTATGGAGAGCTCAGAGGAGTGAGATCCGTAGAATGTATAACAGGTGCAAGCAGGAATATATCCATGTGGATGGATAAACATAGATATTTCATAGAATGACAGTTTGCACAATGGCATTAATGTCCGGAGTATGAAGTCTGAAACTCAACTGTCTGCCAGCACGTCCCGACATTTGTCCCTAATGCTGAGCTACTGCTGTGCCAGAACACAACAGCATATTACAGAGGTTCGTACCATATCACTCAACTGTCCAGATATTCGCAGAATGACCAGAGTGTTGGCTCATAGTGTTGTGTGCCTCCGACAACCTCCGTCTGTCTGGTAAATAGGTGCGGATTGACGTCATGAAATAATGAGCATTAAGTATAGCACTCCACATCCCACAGAAGAGTCATGACAATGCAAAACCTAGTATTCTATCAACGTTATAAGCTTGTAAGGAAACTAGTTAAAATGTGTCCCTCTTACTCTTCCCATCATGTAGGGTTTGCACAGATTTGTTGCTCAAAGAGGTCAAGAGGTATGGTCCGTACATATGTACAGTAGCAAGCCATGACATTTGTGTAATGTACAACTGCATACCTGTAGTCACAACATGTCCAAGAAAATAATCCCCGTATGAATGAATACAAGTAATAGTCAAATGTGAATGGACTACAGATAAGTAAGTGTTACGGTCAGACATATGAAAGGCCGCGCAAGCATGCATTTATTAAACAGATGTAACCCACAACATGTAAATGCAAGTGCGCAATGCGTGTGATCCGCTCACAGCATAGTAAATGAATGCTGTTTCCCCCACGTTAGATATACATGGCTCAAACCTGTTAACCCCGTAAAGTATGAAACCGGACAAAGGCATGCAAACTACCAGTACAAATAGGGACAAACCCCAGATATGTGCCAGAACAAACATAGAAAGTGGATAGAATAACGGGTGTGTCAGTAGCATGGATTCTCTGAAGGGTATGCAGTCGTAACCTGAACTGCGTGCCAGTATTTCCCAACGTAAGTCTTTAATGAAATGCCACTACATTGCCAGATAGACACAAGGTTATGAAAAACACACCGAAGATAAAGAGGCAACCAGCTGTACATTCTGTGACAATCTGTACAGTGGAAAGGTATGGTATGGATATAGATATATGTGTATTCACATAATCTACAGACGTAAACCAAAGCAAATTATGAAATGAGGACTGTACATGTATATATGTATACACAACAAACATATGTCCCGTAGATATGACATATGTACATAAATAGGCCACGGCATAGCTAATATGGGTAGACAAACAGACATGCATGAAAGGTGAATAAACCACTGCTTTACAAACCATTGGCCAGAAAGTGACAGTCCAGCAAGTTCTACACTTTAAACATGCATATAGGTGTCCATTGCAGGACCCCAAAAATTGATCCATACGTAGTGTCAACCGTCATTGATGCAAAATAAGTGACCTCAGCAAATGCTATATAGCTGTACATGCAACAGTAGCAGGTGCAAGGGTAATGACACATGTGTCGATAGAATGTATGATGTACGAACTGATATCCGGAGAGTAGGGAGTGCATATAAGTGTCTCCACACTTTAGTACCGCTCACATTAAACATGTGTAATGGGTACTGTGGAGGGGTGTCAGGTATGGGAATCATGGGTATGCAGAAATGGGCCTAGGTGTTGTTTGGCAGAGATTGGGAGGGTGGCCTAATAGTTAAGGTGCTTGCCTTATAAACACAAGGTGCAGGGTTTGAGTCTCACAAGGATAACTGGCTAGGCTTAAAATGGCTCGTAAGAGCAGTTAGCTTAGTACTAACCTATGAACCTATATTAGGCCCGCCCCATGGGAGTGATGTGGGTATAGCACACACCTATATTCTCAATAATGGGGCAAACCATCCACTGGATATTGTGTAAACCATTGTGGGAATATGTAGGGACCTATATCAGTGTCATGTAGGCGATTATCATGGATGGACATGCGTACGACCAAGATGGTAACCACACCTGGCAAACTGTCGGAATAAGACAGCTGCACTAAGGCATAGTACATGAAATACAAATAGGGACTATATTAGATATAACCCAGACAAAGTCAGAACGATGATAGAATACTGGCGTAGCCAGGAATACGAATGTTATGAGTGTTACTAATCATGACATAGAAATGTCAGTCACTATTATCTAACCGCACAGTTCGTAATGCCTTGCCAGTAATTTACCAGAAAGGCATATTACTATGACAAATGTAACAAGAGCAAAGGTCAAACGTCAGGGCATTTACCCATAATGTGTACAGGTTAGGGGTATGAAGGTAACCTGTCCAAAATACATGTACAGAACTAGTGTTACTAGGTGGACAGGTGAGAAGAAAGACATCAGGACAAATGACAAAACATGTACAAGTCATACGCATGTACTCCGACAAATGTGAATGACAAAGTATGCCCTGTGAAAGTCAATGTGGAAGGTTAATAGACTCAAAATAAATGTGTCCCTCAGGGTGTCATGCAGTGTCACCGTTACAATGTCCAGTCCCCCATACTCGTACGTGAGCTCTGCCACTGACGGAAAGCGCAAATACCGGCATACACATACGGTACATGATAGACTAATTAGTGTGGTTAAGCAGCTGTTGGCCTGTATGAGGAATACAACCCTCTGGGTGGGCATGTCCTGCAATATAAATGTAATGGCATGTGGCCTGTGATGCCGCCATACAGTGTGTGTATTGGTGTCAGAAAGTTGTAATCTTGTATCAGACACATACTCCGCAACTGTACAGATTTATGCAGAATGTGCAGAGTTCTGCCTCATATGTTTGGTGTGTTCCACGTAAAATCAGTATCATTCTGGCAAATTCCTGAGAACTGAAGTCATGAAATAATGACAAACATGTGAGTTTAAGACACCAAATCCGTCAGAAAAGTCATACTAATGCAAAACCTATTATTGTGTCAACTATCTACGTTTGTAAGAGCAATATGTAAATACTGCCCCTATGTGTCCCACTATCAGTTAAGGCTTTGTCCAGATGTTTGCTCTAGGAGGTGGAGAGGTATGATCAGAAACAGATACATGTGTGAGGAAACAGCATTATCGACTGCAAGATAACGCAGAAGGTATGAAAAGCGCTGCAGTAGGACGTTCAGTACTGTCCGCAGGTATGTGCTGACATGTGAAATGACACAGCAGTCTACATGAAGTACCTATAGGGCTGTCACCTTTACAAATTATGATAGTGGGACATACCCACAGCCATGCACACAGCACAAATAGACATACACACAGCAAAACTAGGCCATGATACATGAAGCCTCCGGCGTGTACGAGTAGAGTGAGAGTACAGCAAGGATAGATGTCTGCCAAGCTATACAGCAAACACCAGTAAGGGCGTGTAACACCGCCCGTAACATGAATGTTGCACGGACAATGTTAGGATTTGCAACATACCCCATTGGTATGTGAAAGCTATGCAAATATGCGATACATGAATAGATACAGACATACACACACAGACACACACATACACACACACACACACACACACACACACACACACACACACACGTGGCAGGGTTGTGAGCAGAACACGAACGTAACCACTGTACGACACAACAGCATTACACAGTGACAGAACGTACAACCATGAGTAGTAGATCACGGAAATCACACAGGCATACGTCTAGCCTGTAGACAGTGGCATCAAAGGCAAAGACGCCGCACAGATGTTATGGTGAGTGAATACTGTAAAAGCAATGTACTGCTGTCATGCAGCTGGAAACACACACACTTGGCAGAGCTGGGAATCGAACTTACACCTAACTACCCTATCACACTACAGCATGACGCATTTACAGAACGTGCTACCGAGATTACTAAACACAGCACTCCCACAGGCATTCTTCTAGGTGCGTGTCAACATCCGCAAAGGCAAAGATGTCAGCAGGATATATCTGTGGTGTGAAGCGTCTAAAAGCATAACCTGAGACCACAGGCGGACGGGAGCATGCGCACACACACACTTGGCAAGGCTGGGAATCGAACTTACATCTAACTACCCTATCACACTACAGCATGATGCATTTACAGAACGCACTACCGAGATTACTAAACACAGCACTCCCATAGGCATCCTTCTAGGTGCGTGTCGACATCCGCAAAGGCAAAGACGTCAGCAGGATATATCTGTGGTGTGAAGCATCTAAAAGCATAACCTGAGTCCCCAGGTGGACGGGAGCATGTGCACACACACACACACACACACACACACACACACACACACACACACACACACACACACACACACACACACACACACACACACTCACACACTTGGCAGGGCATCGAACTTACACCTAACTACCCTATCACACTACAGCATGACACATTTACAGAACGCGCTACCAAGATTACTAAACACAGCAGACCCACAGGCATTCTTCTAGGTGCGTGTCAACATCCGCAAAGGCAAAGACGTCAGCAGGATATATCTGTGGTGTGAAGCATCTAAAAGCATAACCTGAGTCCCCAAGCGGATGGGAGCATGCACACACACACACACACACACACACACACACACACACACACACTTGGCAGGGCTGGGAATCAAACTTACACCTAACTACCCTATCACACTACAGCATGACGCATTTACAGAACACGCTACTGAGATTACTAAACACAGCAGTCCCACAGGCATCCTTCTAGGTGCGTGTCGACATCCGCAATGGCAAAGGCGTCAGCAGGATATATCTATGGTGTGAAGTGTCTAAAAGCATAACCTGAGTCCCCAGGCAGACGGGAGCATGCACACACAAACGCACACTTGGCAGGGCTGGGAATCAATCTTACACCTAACTACCCTATCACACTACAACATGACGCATTTACAGAATGCGCTACCGAGATTACTAAACACAGCAGTCCCACCGGCATTCTTCTAGGCGCATGTCAACATCCGCAAATGCCAGGACGCAGACAGGGATTGTATAGAGAGTGTATGATCAGACATAGTACTGTCCCACGGTAGACGTACACAACCACACGGCAGTGGTGTACTCGGGGCAACTATACATGTATGGAGCACTACAACAACAATACATAGACACAGTATGCACCACAGACAGTACACCCTTCCAGATAGTCACCCAGTGTGTACTCGGTAGGCATCCATCCTGACGTTGAAGATGGAAATCCATTGCCTGGATGACCACCATGGCAATACAGGATGTCAACGGCCATGCCCATGCACAGAGGGACAGCATCAACACAAGGTGTCACTGGCCATGGCCGCACACCTGGTAATATACGTCAGTTCGGACTGTACTGTGTGTCGATCTACACAACGGTGTACTGGGCATGCTCACACACTTAGCTGTTGCAAAGGCCTGTCGTGCATGCAGATGGAGTGTACACACAGAAGGGTACAGTACAGAAAGGCACAGTAAGGAATAACTGTCCTCACACACAGGGCGGTCACACATGCAGTGACCTGTACACACACAGCTGCCATCACAGCTGTCACAGGTGCAGGTCACACACGTACACACTGCAGTGTACACTGTAGCTGTCAAGTCTTCACCATGTCGTCGGTGCAGCACTACACAGCCTTACAGTACCACAACACCATGTGACACATGACCACTGGGCTGTACAGTGGTGTACACCAGCTGTGCAGAGTACACATGTACCAACAGGGATCCAACAGGTGTTATGCATTGCAATGATACCAGTATACATGAACAGGTCAGCTCAAGACATACCACGGCCCTTACACAGCTGTGACACATGACTGTTTCTGTACACCAATGAACACACGTCTGGATATGTCATACATGTGATTGTGTGGATGTGTGCATGGACTGCACACACAACACATACATACATAGCCTTTGATGTACCTCGTGCATAACAGTGGCCTAATCAATGCTACACATGCAAATGGAAGGTGGGTCCATGTCTGTTGAATGCTCACACTACAGGGGGTAGCAATGTTGACCGGGACACATACCCTTGTACTGGTCGCCTGTGACACCCGTGATATCATACCACAGTCCATGTGTTATGTATGTCAACACACATGTCCAACAATAGCAATGCATACAAACATGGCAACAGGAGACACATGTGACATCTGTACTGTGCATGCAGCAACCATGCATGTGCAGTGGCCGATGTCTGTAACATAGTTGCACCTAACTACGACATGCAGTCGCAATGCAGACCCATAATTGACACCTGTATACGGTGACATACAAACAGCATGTATGGAGGGATGTGAGTACATAAAGTGGTGAACCACTTGCATAGATGTATGTGTGCAGGGGGTGGCTCACAGTTGTGTCACACACCATCCTATCATGCCATGTGCAAACAGTACGCTATGTCACTGTTACGTGACGGTGCTGACATAATGCATACACAGCGGTCAGGTGTTACCAACTATATGTCACATGGCACCTGTAACACCTACAACCTCCCGTGTGCATATAGCAGCACATTTGCCAGATATAGCGTTGGTACACATAATGCAATCAATACCGCTGCATGTCTATCAAACGTGTCATCATATGGCAGGTGTATCATTCCCAGCACTGCCATGTGTGTCAGAATGTGTGACCAGAGATGCCACATATCGCGGGGAATATGTCCCAGTTGTTACACATCTCTGTACACCATTGTAGAGATCTGTACATACGTCAGTGTGGGAAGCATGATGTCGGCCGGTGTGGTGCATCACACACGTCGGCTGTCCGTATACACATGTGTGGTCACCACAGTGTGTGTGTGTCTGTATGTATGTCTGGTGCTTGGTGTGAGGGTGTATGCTAATATACAGTGAGAAATGATCACTAACCCCACGTGGTGACTAACCCGTAATGGTGATGCAGTGCACTACCCTGTTGATGCCATAGGTCCCAGCCATACTGGCTACCTGTGCATGTTCCTTCTCTGTGACACGTCGTGTGGGTGCATAGTACTGTGAGGGTGATGACCACATAGGCAAGGGTCCCCACCTGAACATTATGGGGTGTGCATTATAGTGGTGTACACCCCGTGAATGTGGCCACGTTCCCGTACTGTTACAGGGTCCTACTGCTGCACAGTGTGGCCTCCAGCTACCAAGTGACACCTCACATCATCATTGGCCAGACCACAGTGTACAACCCCTGCACCATGTCACCATACCTGTAATGTGTCCTGCTATGTATGTCACGTCTCTGTCCAGTGTAGCCTGTGGCACTGACCACATGCATCAGGTGCAGTATATGTGCAGACATCTGTGTCATGTTGGTGTTTCCAACAGTCAGGTTGAGGGTACATGTAGCATGCTGATATTGCCAGACTTGCCTGTGAGTAATCCACAGTTACACATGGGGGACTGCAAACACTGCTACCTGTAGGCACATGCAAGTACACCATAGGAGGGAACCAGGGTATCACAACCAACATGGTGCTACAGATGTAACCGAGACACATAACGTGAACACATCACAATGCATGCTGCACCTGCACTACATGGTATGACCGGCGCATGTCGACAGTACACAACCTATGTCACATACACATCTCTCAGTATTCACACACAACCACTGCAACATACACATCCCTCACTATGCATACACAGGTAATATTACATACACCTCTCACTATTCTGTTCACCCTGTGCATCAGAATATTTGTGCATAACCCTGCACCGATGGTGTGGATGACAGGGATGCGGCACAGGCTTCATCATATGCACAGGGTGATATGTTTGCCAGGGGCATAGGCTGTACCAATGGATAACATCATGTGTGTGTGTAAGGGTCGGTGAGTTGATTGGACATGTCTGTTCAGAATGCATGTGGATGTTGTGGAGCCCTACAGTTGTGTTTGCTGTGTGCGTGTATGTGTGTACACAGTTCTGCCATTTGTGAGGCCTACACGGGGTATAATTGACAGCCCCAGATTGTACAGACCAGGTTGTACAGCTCACTGTGTCCGTCCACGGCCACGTGACCTGTGCCTGCCTGGGGTTGCACGGGCACTACCAGGTAGAGGTACAGAGTGGCTACTGTCTGACGACACATGTCCGCTGGAACCATGTCCCCACTGAGAACGTCCAGGGCCACGTCCACGTGGCCTGCTGTGTCCAGGTGTTGACAGCGCAGCACCAGCTGCACTGCTACTGCTACAGGCACTATGGGAGCGGGCATGTGAGGTGGCATGCTCACGTCGACCTACACTAGGTGGTGTTGCTGGCCTACGTCCACGTGGCCTATGCCTCACTCCTACCAGATATTCCAGCACAGACAGCTCACGCTCGCGGATTGCCATGCCTCAGTCAAGGATTCCGACCATTTCACCCAATCACCTATCCAGAACATCAGCAATCTGCTGTTGAGCATTTGCCAATGCCTGGATGTTGTCATTTAGGGTATGGATAGCAGCCATCTGCAGCCTCTGCCCTTCTCTGTTCTGCCATTCAGCACATGCCTGTGCCACCAGTACAGTCTGGAACATGCATCTGGTGATACCAGCTGCTGCACTCTGTCCTGCAGGTGCATGTCTGCCAGAGGTCATCCTACGAGCAGCACCGGACACATGCCTGTGTGGCACATCTGCAGTCATTACACTGACACCATGGTGTGTAGACACACCTTCTGTAGCCACCACACGTTCCTGTTCCATGCTAACAGATGCTGACTGTCCTTCGTCTATGGCCACTGGTGATGCGGTATGTGTTGGCAGCAGAACTGTGTGTGGGGAAGAGGGGGACATAGCTGGGATGGTAACCATTGGCACAGATTCAGCCCCTGACAACCCTGCCTGTACCTCATGCATATGTTCATCACCGCTAGTATCTGTGAGGACACTAACATCAGATGGACCGCAGGAGGGTAATGCACCTACATCACCTGTGAATGCAAAGAAATACTGTAAAGTACAATAGACACAGACACAGACACACACACACACACACACACACACACACACACACACACACACACACACACACACAGACACACACACACACACACACACACACACACACACACACACACACACACACACACAGGCACACAGGCACACACACACACACACACACACACACACACACACACACACACACACACACACACACACACACACACACACACACACACACACACACACACACACAGACACACACACAAACACAGACACACACAGACACACCATGCATGTGATTTGTCAGATGGCATGCAGCATGCCTGTGATACAGCAGAGTGTATGCAGCTCAGACATTAATAGTGTTAGTAAGCATACCTCCCTGGGGTGCACACTACAGCAAGCAGGTGTCATATCAGTAGCCATGCAGTTCACAAAATCATGGTAGTATGCATGCATCCTCATGATACACCATGTGGCCCAGAACAGGATAACAGTACACATGGCTGACGTGACCGTGACATGTAATCTGCTGACATGTGCATTAACATGCATACATGTCTGACACAATGGTGTCCCAACACATGTACAGCATCATAATGGGCTTCACATTGCAGTGTTGTGTGTATGCCCTACAGATAGAATGCATGTTTAGCAAATGTGCATGAGCATGGGAGGGTAGTGTGAGCTGTCTACATTGCTATACAGTGTGAAGTACAGACACTGTGCCATTGCATGGCATCATGAGGCATCTATGTTGCTGTAGAATGCATAATATGTACACATTGCATAGCCATAACTGCAACACAGTCGTGATGTTCAACAGATCGTATATGGTAGACATCAGTGACACCTCCAGTAGCTGTGCGCAGGCTTTTAGGTTGTCCAGTGTACCACATCAACTGTATAATCGGTCAACTAAGGCTATAATTGGACCATGTGTGGACAATGTGCAACAGGGTGTATACACACCCCATGTACTGTGTGGCTATATGTCTCTGGCCATCCCCCATGGCCATGTGTGCACATGTGTTGGCCAAATGTGTGTGATGGCCATCTATCTCACATGTCTGTGTTGTCCCATATGACATACACCCATAGATGTCAGATATGTCACAATCCACAGGGATATGCAGACAACGGGTTGTATGTTTGGTATGTGGGTTATAGGTCATGCGATAGTGTGACAATATTGCAGACAGAACACTACATGTCTGGGACATGTCAGGTGGCACATCACAATGTGTGCACCCAATGTAGGGGCATATGACACAATGGTGACACCTGTGGGCTGCCCATATCACAGCTCACTGTATGGTACTGTGTGCGTACCACACATGTTGTTCCAATGCATACTACATATGCCTCCATTGTAGAACACCTCCACTGTTGTATGCACAGCTGAACACACATGTCGCAATGACAAGTACTGTGGTTTCAAGTCGGTGTATCATTTCATTTGTATATATTGCACATGGGTGGCCTGTGTGAATGATGGGTGATGCGACCTGCATATCATGACTGGAACAAACATCAGGTGTGCAAGTGTTAACTGGCCACATGACAAATAGATCTACACTGTAACATGCCTGATACTGATGACCGTCTCACCTGCAACGGACTCATGTCTGTGCGGCATGCCAGAGGTACCTGTATAGGGTTGACACAGCAGTATGACCATTATCCTTGACTGTATGACAGCCACAGGTTGCACTGTGCATGTGAACACATTCACCTGTGTAATAGCATATAGTATGCACATGTATGCATACACAGCGTAGCATACAGTAGTATGCAGCATGTGTGTCCACATACCTTGCATATGTTGTTACTTTACATAATGTACAGTGACACATGCAACTAAATGGGATATAATAGTCATATGTGCAGTACTGACTTACCTGGCAACTCCAGGCTCATTGGGTGGGAGACACCCACCTCCACGATGGCAGCTAGTGTTTGTGGATGCTGTTCCCTGGGTGTCCCCAGACTGGCCAGTAGCTCCTCGGTGTGTGTGAGTGGGGGCTGGGTTGGTGGCCCACCACCTGTTCCACCTTGTTCCCTGGCAATTGCAGTGGCACGCTGTTTTGCATGTCATATCAAGTCCATGCAGTGTCTGCACACCTGCTGGTAGGTGCGGTTATGGCCAGCCACATCGTTCACCCTCCTGTGTAGATCCTGCCACAGGTCATCCCGCTGCTGGGCATGCTGTGGTACATGGCTGAACAACAAGTCATAGTTGTCATGGAGCTGTGGGATGAGGACATCATCCCCCTGTCGGCTGAATGCTGGGAGGCGTGTACGGGGCATTATCTGTAAGACATAATGATGATGACAGGTTACAGTTTCAGAGATGTACAGAGATACTGCTGCACATACATTTCTATGACATCTGCTACATCTGCACAGTTATCTTTGCAAAGCATCATGACACTGACATGACTGACGTGTTTGTGTCACACACATCTCACACCCATTATGCATTGGATATCATCATATGTGTGTCACCTCATTACAGTGTTCATACTCCATGTAAATGCTGTCTTGCTGTGGGCATGTCTATTTGTCTGCACTTGTGTTCTTACCTATCTGCACATGCCTGGATGTGTCCATGGTAATGCTGTTGACCTGGATGCTGTGTATATGTCACATATCAACACAGACACAGCCGTAATGGACTTGAGCAGTGACAATGCACACATACGCATGGACACCTGTACATGCATGTGTTTTGCCATATACAACTACACAGCACTGTACAACTGTTCAACATCCTGCCATGGATCGTCTGTATTGCACATGTGATAGACATGGGACAATGGCTAGTCAGACGACATTCGCAGGGATGGTTATCAACCATAGCATGTGCGGGCATGGTCTCCAAGCTGTAACAGGCAGCCATTATGCCACCGCAAGGTGCATCAGTGCCACATTACTGATCCAGTCAGTTGATAGTACAGCTACCATGCGGCCATCACACCATGTTTGACTGGGATGACATGTGCAGGTTTGATGGACAGGGTTGCATGGTATGGCAGGAGTATGTCACATATATGGCACAGGTGCATGAACATCACCTTTGCATTACACCATTCACCCATTGACTATCACATGGGCGGTAGTCCCCTGCATACATATCACATTGTACATGTTTGCAGTACACACATATGTCGCACCCACTCCTGTGGTTACCGTATTGCCACTGTGGTGTGGATATCCTTCTACGTGGCCACACCTATCTGTACTGGGTGTGTAGCTGGTACATAGGCACCCATTGTACCTCTGAACTCAAGACATCTACACACATTCAAGTGTACACCACCCCATTTAGGGTGTACCTTACACAACAGCTACAGCTTTACATACCACAACATTAACACGCCATGATGTTTACTGAGCTCCGACAGTTTAAGTATGCAGCTGCACTACGGACACCACATCTGTACACATTTGCATACTACATACTCAGGGGTTACCTCTGCTGATCAGATAGGGCCCATGTCCACAACATTATTAATGGATATACTCCTCATATGCGAAATAAGCAAAAGCCACTGTGAACAACATGCTTATGGATATGTGCACACATGCCACAATGAGTGGGATGTGCTTGAGGGTTACATTCCAAAACCGGACACTCAACATGCTTTGGAACATAAGTCCTATGTACATCACACAGGGACACTCAGTAGCACTGTTCATGTGATACCTCCCTTGGTGGTTGGGAGACACATGTAGGCCTGGGATCACTGCAGTGGCTGTACTGTGCAGAGGTGAAGGTGACACATGGATCTGCTGTTCACAGGACACTACCCTAGAGAGGTTCCACTAGTGTGAACACTGTAGTTGTGCTTATACATGGACTTGCCAGACTGCATAGTATCCCACTATGCACCTGTGAAGCTATTACATGTCCTTTGTGCATGGTTACTTGGTAGCCCTTCCATTTAGATTAGCTATCATGCTATTACAATGTCCCATGCCTACAAGCCATATGTATCCTGTTCTTGTACATGCCAATAGACGATACCTGTGGTATGCATGATATGCCTGTTATTCTGTGTAGAATATCTGTCATATTACAATATACAATACTATACATTACACATATTTCACATAGTATCCCATAATGCAAAGCATACTTGCACAGTGGGACCACCTTAGATATGTCATTAACGTTATATGCCCATACACATGCGTGCTGTGACAGTATATCAACATATACTATCCCCTGCTATGGCACGTCCTTGTTGGACATACCCTACCACTGACGGCGGGTTGTATGGAATTGTTCTGTTTGACGCCCTCATGTAGCATCCCTTGTGGTGTCTGTGCTGTGTACATTGTGTCCCACTGCTGGACGCACAGTTTCTACAAGCATTAGTATGCTCAGCAAGACATCACTACATAAATACCTTTCCCCATTTTATGCATTGCGGACACGTTTAATTAATGCAAACCAGGCTATACATACAGTAAAACTAATTAATACAGCTCATGCTATACATAACCTTACATATCGGGTGTTCTACATACCTTGTTATCATTACTGCATTTCATTTCTATCTCTCTCACAGTGTTTCAACTGGTATTTGGTATGAGCATACGGTTTGAATGTCTGCCAAGTCATCCTTATATACGTCGATACCTGTAACATGTGGATTCATCCCACCAATTGGTGTTCCTGAGTGACTAATTACTTGCATATCAGCTGTGCAGCTACTCCATTCACCAATTATGCGGCAAGAGTGGGGTATAATTGAATTCACCACTTGGGCGTTGCCTATTTGCCCTACCTTCGGGGAGACGGTCTGTATTGTGCTTTGTTATGTGCAATTGAAACTGCTATGCATGGAGACAAGTATACTTTGGATTCATGTCCCCCGTGGATTGGGTGTGACAGGTAGAGTATTTGGTTCAACATGTGGGTGTACCTGTCATCCCAACGTCTGATAACGGAGTATTGCAAACAAAACCTGTAACATGGCTGTTTGTTCCATTATACAATGCCTGCAATTTTGCATGACACCTTTAATTGTGTCTCTCACACGGTATGTTGAGGGTTCTGCAGATGTAATTGACTGACTGGATGTTTGTGCTGCTATTACAGTCTGTATTGCTTTAGTTTCTAGTGTGGGGGTGTTGGTGGGTGTACGTAGCATATACAGGTTTGTGGGCCTTGCATTTCTACATAATCCGTATATATGTGTGTGGGCTCCGTCCCTAATTAGAGAGCTAACAGTTAGTAGATTTATGTTACAGGATTGTACATTGGGCCATTGTTAATTGGTTTCTATATCATCTGCAGTTGAGCTTGCTACTTGTATACTTCCATAATTGCAGTGATATATCAAGGGATATGTGTAAGTGACAGCTATCCCTTGTATTTCTGTCCCAGATATTTGCAGTCATTGTGGTTGTGTTAGTAAAAGAGCCTGTTTGCCATGGGTTGCCACCTTTTCATATGGTCATTGTTGGTGTTTACAGGCCAACACGTAGCCACGGTCAGTACACAGGTTAGCACATACTTTTATTCTCAATACATACCTATTGTTGTGGGACTTTGGCTACTTATCATATTGCATGTAACATTTACGTTTCTTACATACAGGCATAACTATTAAATATGACTATTACATTATATATGGGACATATTAATGTCCTACCATCTCGGACATTTGCCCTTTGTACTGTTTTATGTCAAGACTCACCTGCCCAGGGTGGGGCTGTCCCTCCTACTGTGGGACAGGTAGTAACCATATGCCTACGGCTAGCTATACCCACACCTACCGTACTGATCTGCCTCTGACTTGGCACTAACAAACACATGTTGCGGACACACACACACATTACAGTCACACAGAGACGCACACGGCACCCTCAACGCACACTTACACAGACTACGGCACTCACAAACACAGTTGAACACAGTACCTATGTGGACCGCAACACCGGCAGCAGTGACTAACTGTCCCTTCATATCATCATACTATTACTCGCGGCTGTACTGTTCTGGTACTGTGTTCTATCGGTCTTTCAGCCTCGTGGTTACGCATGTCGGTATGTTACACATTCCATAGTTGGTGGTATCCTATTTATTTGTACCTCCAAGGTGTTATGAATGTCATTGAACTATCTATTATATTTGCAGATATCGCTGAATCCATCTATATCAACATATATCACTCTATTGCCCTTTCTATCTGTATTATATATAGGCATATGTGTACACACACACATATATATATATATATATATATATATATATATATATATATATATATATATCTGGAGGGGAACGTGACAGGCACACAGCACCACCATATGCTGTAAGGCTCATGTACTGTTCAGGTGTTGGCATTCCGTGTTCCACTAGCTGTTGTGTTTACAATGTTTGAGGGCTGCCTATGTAGGAGTCGCACATTGGGCCACCTATACATTACAATTTACAGGTGGTCATGTTTGTGTGCCATCCATTTTACTGTGTGCAGGTGGAGAGGTGTCAGTCCGTAGGGGCCTACACTGTCAGAGTATGTGCTATACGTTCCCTCTTTGCCAAGGCATAGGCATATTGGGCACGCCTCCGTCTGCCTACTGGGGCTGGCACAGTGTGTTCATGGTCTGAATCCCTCTGTGCCTGTAATGGCCTTGGCAATTGCGGTGGGCTATGAGGGCCTTCACCATTTTGTCCCTGCTGCAGCTGCTTCTGCAGGATCATATTATGTAGCATGGCACATACTATGATGATGTGGGTACACATGCCTGGAGAGTACTGTAAGGCTCCACCAGATGTATCCAAGCACCGGAACTGTGATTTTAGCATCCCGAACACACGCTCTATGATGATTCTGGTTTGTGCGTGTGCCTCATTATGGCGTTCTTGCATGGGTGTGTGTGCATTTCTGATGGGAGTCATCATCCACGGCTCCAGTGCATAGCCAGCATCCCCCACAAGATGGCCATGTGGGATGTCCCCCCTGACAAATACCTGATACAGCTGTGAGGCATGCCAGATATGGGAGTCATGGTAGCTTCCAGGGCTGCCAGCACACACATCCATGATAATGCCCTGGGCATTGCACATGACCTGGCAGTTGATGGAGTGGAATCCCTTGCGGTTTATGTAGCGCCTACCATGCTCACTGGGTGGTGACTTGATTTGTATGTGCATGTAGTCTATCGCACCCAGTACCTCCGGGTAGTGTGCCACACGGTGGAAGTGGCGCATATTGCTGGCCAACTCCTCCTGAGTTCGCGGGAAGTATATCTGTTCATTGGCATGTGGTAACATGGCATCCAGGAACTGGTGTAGTACCCTGGATGCTGATGCCTGTGAGATACCCATTATATCTCCAGTTGGCCTTTGAAAAGTACCTGTGGCCAGTATTCGCAGGCTTACACATACCTTCATGTCAACTGGGATGGGTTCCCCTCTGTTGTTTCTGGTTCTCAGGCGTGGCCGGCACAGCTCCACTATTTGCTGTAAGATGTCCCTGTCCACCCTGTAATGCTCTACTATCTCCAGGTCATGTAGCCCCTGGTAGGTTACCCTTGGTCTGAACACTCTCCTTCTCCTCCGAGGCCTGCGGTGGTTGTCAGCATCATCCTCCACAACACCGTCAGTCTCTAACACATGCTGGTGAATCACAGCTATGGCAGCTCACAACATGTACATTTTAAAAGTTCCCCCGTGTGTTTACACCTATGGTGCAGTGTTTGTGAATACACAGGTGTGTGTTGGGTGCTTTCACACTTTATACTATTGTGCTGTGAACACCGATGATGTCATAGGGTGTGTATGTACGATCGTAGCTACAGGGTATCTTATGTGTTTTACTGCCGGAACTACTATTGTGGTTCCTTTGGTGTTGAATTACATTTGGCTGCCGTGGATTACCTCTTGACCTTCCCTTTAAATTTCTGCACGTTGCACCTACCATTTTCTGGTGTGCATCCTGCAGCCTACTTTCATTTGTACTTTCCTGGACCTGGCGTATCTTGCGTTATGTGTGCTACTGCCGGTCTGCTGTCGGTTTGCTTTGCTCTGCTGTGTCAGGTCTCCTATCTTTGCAATCCAATACCTCTCCTCCTTTCTTTGCATTCCAATGCCTCCCCTATCCTGTTTTGCAGGTTTCTGCAAGCAGGCTTGTCAGCTGCTGTCGATTGGCCATTGTGGGTTGATTGGTGTTGATTGCTCATTAGTACTCCAATTACCCTACTTCAGCATTTCCTTCTTTTCTTCCCCTGACCTTCCTGTTTGTGCTATTGTTCGCGGCGCATGCATCCGATTACTGGGTTTCGGGCACATTTTCATCCCTGTACACATGCGCTTTTGGGCACCATGTGTGTTCTCAGCTAAACGATTCTATACCTTCCTCCCCACCCCTGTCCTGCAGCTTTGCTTAGCAACGGACAGGCCAGATTTGCATTGCTCCAATGTGCTTACTGCTACGGTGGCACACCCCTCTGCTGATGTCATGTATCTCCTATGAGCCATTCCTCGGTGTTATACTGCTGCGCCATATGGTACAACCTTCATCCGGCGGGACATTTGCGATTCAGTATTGTCTGCCTCATTTGCATGGTATTGACTACTAATTCATAGTTACCGCGCCGAACACTATCGCAGGCCCTTAGCAACCCTTGAACCTTGGTTGTGGTGTTCCATGCCTACCATTGTGTATTATGCTGTAAACCTGATTTCTATTACGTTGCGATTTTATGACATTTTTATATTATTTCTTTATGTTACAGCTTCCGCACACATGCCCTGCGGTTGTGCTGTGCGTTACTGTGGACATGACATTAAATGTTGTTATTTACGCGTTGTGCATCTTTTCTTATGCCATTGGCTGTGTATTTCACCATTGGCATATGTTAACGTTGTGATACCTGGGTCTGGCCCTCTTCCATAGCTCCGATGTTCTGTTTGGGAAAATGTAAACCGTGTTTTTTGGTTTACATTTCAGTGGGCTTACGCTACGCCTGCACCACTTCATGAATCACTATATGCCTTCATTTGCATGGTGCGACACTGCGCATGGGGTGATTAGCATACCTAAGCCGGGGGCTGCTCAGTTCTGGCATACGCCAGTAGTGCACGTGGAATTGGATCGTACCTGAATCGCTCTACGGCCATATTTGGCATTATACCACCTACGCTATGCCTGCGCCTGGCACAAGCTTCATGAATCCCAGGGATCTACCCATCTATCCATCCATCTATCTATCTATCTATCTATCTATCTATCTATCTATCTATCTATCTATCTATCTATCTATTTATATTTCTCTCTTTTTCTGTGTATATGTACATTCATATATATCAAAGGCAAGGGTGCCCAGTTTCAAATCCTGTGAAACACCACTGCAACACTATTTCTTTCTAGAGCAAACAAGCCTGACTTTAACAGTAAGGTTTCTGAAAAAAAGCAAATTCCCAATTCCAGCAACCCACATGAATTATTGCTGAATTGGGAGAGTTTTCAATAATTCCAGCATGGGAGGTAGTGTCAATGGCCTAGTTGAGGTCCATGTAGTCAGCATGGACTATATGTTAATGATATGTGGCTGTTTAACCCTTTAGTCCAGGTAAGCAGACATGATGTGTAAACTGTTTACTATCCAGGAATATCAGGTCACCTATTTCATTGAGAATTACTTCAACTAAAATGTGCTTACTAGTCTTGCAAATATTTCTAGTAAGACTAATAGACCTGTGATTCTGAGGGTCAGTAGAGGATATCCTTTATGCAAGGGCATCACAACAGCTGTTCTCCATACCTTTGGGATATAACTCATAGCCTCAGATGGAAGACCTGAATCAGAAGTTTGTGAGATACATCTTAATATTTCTCAACGGATAATGGACATATTTTTTTTTGTCCTGAAGAGTGGGAATTTCAGATGTGTGTCATCAGCTTTGACTGAAGAGGAAACCTGTATTACCTGCAGTAGTACATAAGCTTTTTGGTAGACATAGGCATGGTGTTATTGCAATTACTTTTCCTACTTGTGATTTTATTTTTTTATTTATTTTGGCAAAGTACTCACCCACTAGATAGCCATATGGAAATTCAGTTATCCATAAACTGCTAATATATATATATATATATATATATATATATATATATATATATATATATATATATGGGTACCTATCAAACCATCGACAACTTAAAATAACGAAACTGACACCACCGACAACTGAAATAGCCTACAGCGCAAAAACGGACATTTACAAGGTAAGGGATGTAACTCCACTACTCATGCCTACCATGGTTGCATGACACTGCCACCCTTCCTAAACCATGGTAGGCTTGAGTAGCGAATTTACACCCCTTACCTTGTAAACGTCCGTTTTTGCGCTGTCGGTTATTTCAGTTGTCAGTGGAGTCAGTTTCATTATTTTAAGTTGTCGATGGTTTGATAGGTACCCATATATATATATATATATATATATATATATATATATATATATATATATATAGATGTATAGCTATATAGATATATATATATATATATATAGATATATATATATATATATATATTATATATTATATATATATATATATATATATATATATATATATATATATATATATAGATGTATATATATATTTTTTCATATATATATATATATATATATATATATATATATATACATACGGTTCCCTATCAGAAGCCTGAAACACTATAAGCTCGAAAATCAAAATCCTGAAACCAAAAGCCTGAAAACTCAAAATCCTGAAAACCCTAAATCCTGAAACTCAAAATCCTGAAAACACAAATAATGCTAATATGCCAATACAAAGACACTAATATCTACCGACTTACCTTAACCCTAACCCTAACCCTAAGGTCCGTCACTATCGCACACTCACCTAACCCGCGCCCTAACCTTAACTCACTTAAACCACCCCTAACCCTAATTGTTGTCACTATTGCATACATGCCTAACCTGCGCCCTAACCCTAACTCACTTAAACCGCCCCTAACCCTAACATAAAACCAACTGCACACTTCCCTGAACCCAACGCATAACCTAACACCACAGGGTTAACAATAGCAAAGCCACAATGACGTCAGTATGTCTATTTTGTGTTTTCAGGATTTTGAGTTTCAGGATTTTGGGTTTTCAGGATTTTGAGTTTTCAGGATTTTGGTTTCAGGGTTTTGATTTTCGAGCTTATAGTGTTTCAGGCTTCTGATAGGGAACCATATATATATATATATATATATATATATATATATATATATATATATATATATATATATGTTGATAGATAGATAGGTATACGCTGTGTGCATCACTGACATTTGCAGGGCACGTGGTACATGTGTCAGCTTGATAAGTTCATAGGTGTATAGCTACTGAAATCACGAACAAGATCTATTCTGAATCCCCATTCTCAGCCTCTACAGGTAAATGAGATGTCTTCTAAAGCTAGAAGGTGATCTCATCCCATGCAGCTGCATCAGCTAAACATTGCCATTGAACCTTCTCTGCATGTTGTGGTTTCCTGGATCTGTCCAGCAATCACTCCTACCAAGTGACCCAAGACAGCAATAAACAGAAATTACTTGACAGCTGTGTACCTCTCCTGAGCTGACTGCTGACAGCATATGAATTCACTTCTGATGAAATAACTAAAAAGGCAATCATCAAGCTTTGGAGCAGGGTGCTCTGCCACCAGGTACACTTATGATCATCCTTATGATTTGACATATTTTTGTCTTAGGAGCATCTGACAAGCTGTCTACACTGACCATACTCTACTAGGTATGTCTATCTCCTCATGTGATCCTTGAATTATTTTCTAGAACTATAGAACCAGTAGGTGTACATTTATGAAGGTAAAGTGCTGTAAATAGCTTTTACATGCAGATGCACCAACAGACCTTTGCACAACTTGACATTCTATTGTGGTGACCCAACTATAATCTTCATTTTGACAGGGAGTGAGATATTAAATCAGTTATCAATCTTCTTACCCAAACTGATTATAGTACAGCTTGCAGGTTGTGGAATATAAAGTCACCTAACAGGAAGTCACAGGGACTCAACAAGACATGGAGCCAGGCTCTACGTCCAACATATTGTTTTGTAATAGGTTACATTGTGATCAAAACATGGAGCCAGGCTCTATCACTAACATATTGTGTTACAATAGGTTACATGGTGTTGTTCATCTGTTTGCAGTGTTTACTTTCTACTAGCTTAAATACATACATTTGCTAGCAAAGACCCTCAAATTTAGGTGACTCTTGAATGCAAACCAGTACTGATTACCTAATGAATGTGCATGCTTCAACACCAGTAGTAAATTCATTCATAAAAAATAAGATTTAGAACATCTCTGTAAAGATGAATGGCTGTACTCTTCTTTTCATTATTTGCCATCTACCACTGATGGTCAGTGACCACCATATCTCCCAAGTGTTCAGATTTTCACAGACTGTTCTGATTTTTTCTTTTGTGTATTTCTCATAGAATATGTGACTTTCTGACAAATCACTGAGGACTGAAGTCACTAAATAATGACAGACATTTTAAGAATTCACAGTCTTCAGAAAATGCTTGCTAACACAATACTGTTATTCTAGCAACTTTCTAAGTTTATAAAAGAAATAGCTAAAATCTGTCTCTATTTTTGGACCTTTGTTTCTCAACCATTTTAGGTTTTGTCCACATTTCTGTTCCTCAGCCATTTTAGGATTTGTCCACATTTCTAGTGCTGACAGGTTGAAAGGTATGGTGACCACACATTCACCTATATGGAACATAGGAAAATATGCTTATTTGCAAATTATCTGTTGAAGCAGCTTTTACCCTATGCATCTAGTGTTAACATCCAGTACCATTTCAAAATTTTGTTGAATTTTTTTCATTTTAGTCTTTACAAAAACACACAGGGCCAGATTCAGGAAAGCTTACATGGAGTTCAAGAGTAGTGTAAGTCTCCGTGTAAGCCTCCCGATTCAGGACCAGCCCAAACCTCCGTGTAAGAGACAGCTAACACGTCTCTTACACGGACTGGGCGTGGAAATGCTCAATACCTCATTTGCAGCTCAAAGATATGCAAATGAGGTATTTGAGCTATCCACGAAGCTGAAACCAGTCCGTGTAACGGACGTGTTAGCTGCAGAAATGTACTCAGCTGACAACTGAGTACATTTCTGCAAAATCAAAAACGGAGCTATGTCAGCTCCAAATAAAGGGTGCATATGTTACATTAAGCATGCCAATGGCCAAATATGTGGCCATTGGCATGAAAAAGTGTTGCAAAAATATTTTAAACAACTTTTTTTTTTTTCGTGGGATTATGATGTTTAACTGCAGTGCACACCCGCGCAAACAGGGTGTGCTACCTAAAACTGAAAACCAAAGCTTATAAGCCCACAATTGTAGGATTTATGTATTACATGGAATGTCAATGGAGGGACTTGCAGACCAAAAACAATATGGCCTCCGTTTAGTGGTTGTCAATGGGGGGAAGCTCCGTGTAAGACATGTAACTAAGCATTACTAGGCAATCCTATGTAAATGAGGGTTACAATACTGAATCACACTGCCACATAGGTAATGAGCACTTTCTGAGTAGTGTAAGAGTTAGAGAAGGGGGAGGAACAGAGTAAGAGGTAGGTGACATCATGGGGGGGAAGGATAGAAACAAATGTACCAGATTGGAGGGCAATGTAAGGTGACAGATGACAGACAGACTTCAGGGAGGGAGGTGTGTCCCAACAGAACACTAGGAAAGTCAAGAAATTTAGGGTATACGCTATCCCTACACTCAAAGTTTCTTGATATACGTGCATGCGTGCGTGTGCGCGCGTTTAAGGCAGGTTCAACATGTGGGAGCGTGTTGCAAACTGTTTACAACGGTTTGCGCAGGCATGCACATGTGTAAGGCAGTGTGCGCGCGTTTTAACATGAATCAGCTAAGTTCACACCATGTAAGGATGTGTGCGCGCGCATAACACCGTGTAGGGATGTGTGCGCGCGTGTAAGCCACTGTGAGCGTGCTTAAGCTGGTGTGCACATTGCTCCCCCTGAGGAAACAGAGAGGAAAAAGGAAACAACCAGATTACTAGGAAACTGTCAGGGAATACTGCTGGAGTTAATTGGTGATAACAATTGGAAGCAGGCAATTACACAGGCAGACTAGAAGCCCAACCCAGCATTTAAAACACTACAAAGAGCAGTGCAGGCTGTTTCTCACAAGAGATACTGCAAGAAAGTAAGCTATCAGAATTGAAAACTGAAAAAAGCTGAACTCAGAGCAGAAATGCTAGGGGCTGCCATAGCTGTTATAATCAGGCATAGGCGAATTGCTGAGGGTGGTGACAATGCAGATGCTGACAGACAACCCAGAGTGAGGAGAAGGAGAAGAGTATACAGGCCCAGGGTCACCTACCATGGGTTACATGAGCTGGAGATAGTAGAGCGCTACAGAGTGGACAGAGACCTTCTGCAGCAGATTGTTGAACTGTGCAGGCCACATCTTACACACAGAACCAACAGAGGGGAACCCATCCCAGTGGAAACCAAGGTATGTGTTGGCCTAAGAATACTAGCAACAGGTACCTTCCAGAGACCAACTGGTGATATGATGGGGATATCACAGGCATCAGCCTCCAGGGTACTGCACCAGTTCCTGGATGCTATGTCAGCACATGTCAGTGATCATATATATGTCCCTAATGACCGTGAGGTTGTGGCCAGCAATATGCGTCTCTTCCAGCAAATAGCGGGATACCCTGAGGTGCTGGGTGCAATAGACTGCACGCACATATGCATCAAAGCACCAGCTGGTGAGTGGGGTAGAGCCTACATTAACCACAAGGGATACCTCTCCATCAACTGCCAGGTCGTGTGTGATGCCCAGGGCATAATAATGAATGTGTGTGCTGGCTGCCCAGGGAGCTACCACGATTCCCACATCTGGCATCTGACGCAGCTGTACCAATCATTTGCCAGTGGGGACTTCCCACACGGACACCTAGTGGGGGATGCAGGTTATGCACTTGAGCCGTGGCTGATGACACCCATCAGAAATGCACACACACCTGAACAGGAACGCCATAATGAGGCACACGTACAAACACGTAATGTCATAGAGCGTGTGTTTAGGCTGCTCAAGTCACGGTTCCAGTGTCTGGACACATCTGGTGGAGCCTTGCAGTACACACCAACTACATGTACCTAAATGATCATGATATGTGCTATGCTACATAATATGATCCTGCGGAAACAGCTGCAGCAGGACCAGCACAGGGCTGGGCCAAACATCCCCCCACCATTGCCAAGGCCACCACAGGCAGAGGGTGACTCGGAGGAGGAACAACCTGACCTTGTCCCAGTAGGCAGAAGGAGGCGTGCCCAGTATGCCCTGGCCTTGGCAAAGAGGCAACGCATAGCACATACACTTGGTTAGTAGGAACACTGAGACTGATACCCGCTCTGACTCACTCATATAGTAACAGGGATGCCTAACATGACACAACCTGCTTTCAAACATGTACAGGGAGTGTAGTATGTGCATCCGACAGAGGCAGCCCTGCAGCACCACCTGAGGCATGAATGCCATGTGTTAAGTAATGTAATACCATGTACCATATGCACACCTGAGGACCCAACTAACATCCACCCTCACCAATCATAAACCACAAAAACACAAACCTACCTCATAGGTACCACAAGGGATAGGAACCTAGATGTAATGCTACCCAATGCCAGAAGTATAAACAGCAAGATGCGTGCAGTGTAAACGCACACAGTATAGAGAATGTAGATATCAGTGCTGTAATAGAAAACAGGGTCAAAGCCCACATCAGCACCCTGACACTACCAGGTCACACCCCATACAGTGATGTACATGTGCAAAAACATGGAACAAGCTACAAAATGAGGGTGACTAGCAATAAATGGCATGGATAACCACACATCCATGTTGGTACCACAACAAGAAGCAACATGGATTAGCCATGGTCAAATACCAATGGCTAAAACTGACTACCACTATATAGCTTGCTGCAGACCACTGTCCTAATAGCAGGAACTGCCCCAGGCCCATGTTCATAGGTTCATAGGTTCATACTAGGCTATCTGCCCTAGGGCATTTATAAGCCTAGCCCAGAGTTTCGTGGCTTCTGCCACCCCTTCAGTTTGACGGATAATATGCCCATTATTTTGCTGTGCCTCTGTCAAGCAGTGACACTGAGGTTATCCCTGGGGTATACCTGCAATCTCCCATCCATTGGTCAAGATCTCACGTGAACAAAGCCAGTGAGGTGCTCAGCCTCACATGTACCAGGATGTCGTTCCACAGCATAGGGACTCTCTGGGTGATGAATCTGTCCCTACAGCATGTCCTATTAATATCCGTGTTGAGGTTTAAGTCTCCTGCCCTTGTAGTTCTGATGGATGTAGAGGTTTTGAGGTGAAGCATGTTCATTAATTCCGGGTTGGACATGGCCTTGTATGTCAGGCACAGGTCACCTCTGAGCAGACGGTAAGCGACTGAATAGAGCTGGAGTTTCTTCAGTTGGGCAGCATAAGACATATGTTTGAGACCCTTTATCCTCCTGGTGAGGAATTCGTGGGCCTATCTAATTGCTGCAGGTGTCGGGTCAGATACATTCTGAATGGGGCATTGTACTCAGTCATTGGTCTGATGAGTGATGAGTACAGGGGAACAATGACCTCCCTTGATCTAGATGTGAATCCCTGCATGATGAGGTGGGCAATGTAGAAGGTCTTCCTAACTACTCTGGCAATGTGAGTGTCAAATGAAAGATTACTGTCAACCCGGGTGCCCAGGTCCCTGATAACCTCTTCTGTGCTTAGAGGATTGCCCCCTCGATGGGAACTAGGGGTAACCTTGTTGTTCCCGAAGGGTATGACTATGCATTGTTTAGCGTTTAACGTAAGGCCATGGCTCTGACACCAGTCATCCGTGTCTATGAGACCCTTCTGAAGGATGTCTGTGTCAGATGGGTTTCCAATTATGGTTCTCAGTTTGCAGTCATCTTCAAACTTTGTCAGCCATAACCCTCCTGTATTTGCTTGTACTACTGAAAAGTAGATGCTGAACAAAATTGGGCCCAGGAATGAGCCCTGTGGGACACCACTTGTGACAGTTTTGGAGTGTGACATGGCACCAGCAACTTTGACCCTGTGTGTTCTGTCACTTAGCCAGTTTGCAACCCATCTTGTGATGTATGGGTTCACATTCAAGCTGGTGACTTTATCAATGATACCCGAGTGGGGTATTGTGTCTAAAGCCTTTGCCAGGTCAAGGTAGGCTGTGTGGACTGCCTTGCCCTCGACAATGGCCTTGGTGACTGTCTTGAAAAAGTCTACCAAGTTTAAAAGGCATGATCTGCCCTTGACAAAGCCAAACTGGGTTGGATCCAATGTCTGCAAGTCCCCTATGTCTTCATCTATGATTTCTATTATGATCCTCTCCATAGCTTAGCAGACCAGGCTTGTCAAGCTGATGGGATGGTAGTTTCCGGGGTTGGTGGAGGCACCTCCTTTGTGAAGTGGGTCCATCATTGCTGTATGCCACTCCTTGGGCACATATCCTGAGGTGAGGCTAAGATTAAACAGCTGCCCTAACTGCGGGTTTAATTCCTCATTGAGTTCATGGAGCACACAACTGGGGACACCATCTGGTCCCATGGATGCAGTGTTTTCCACCTTGGATAGAGCAGTTCTCACCCAAGCATTTTGTTTGGGGGGCTACAATCCTCTGGTATAGATATCCCTCCAGTTGGGGGGGAGGGGGGAGAAATCTGCACTGAACCTGTCAGCCAGTATGTTGGCAATGTCTGTAGGTTCAGTGATATTTACATCATTTTGAACTAATTCTGAACATATCTGGGAGTTTCCTCCCAGGTGTCTAACATGGGTAAAAAAGGCCTCATGATTGTCCCTTGAGTCCTTAGCGGGTTTACTCTCAAAATTTGCCTTGGATGATTTTATGGGGAACTCAGTGTTTTACTCATAATGAGCAGGGGTGTCTTCCCTTCTACGGATTTCGCTCTATCTTGTAGTAGCTCCTTCCTTTTGTTGTAGAGCTTGTTTATGGCTGGGGTCCACCAGACTGGATGCTTGCCTGTGGTACAAAGAGTCTTTGTTTTGTTTGGGATTGCCTGATCCATGCAGTCCTGGAGGTGCTGGTAGAAGGCATTTGTAAGTGATACAGTGGCTTGGGTAATGGTGTCCGCTGGCTTGGGGGCCTTGAAAGAGACCACACCAGTCTTTAGAAGTGTGAAGTCGGCTTTTGAGAAGTTCTTCACTGTTGTCTTTTCTATCTGGGGTGGGGGTGGGATGTGGACTTCCACTGAGATTAGTTCATGATCTGATCTCACCAATGATGGGTATACTTCTGGTGTTGAACATTGTGACCCCATGTTCGTGATGATGAGTTCTAGTATGTTGTCTCCTCTTGTGGGGATGGTGACTAGTTGTTCCATGGCATTTGAGTGTATGAACTCTAGGAACCTTTGGGCTAGAGTGTTGGGGCTTGAGTAGTGATCCCAGTCTATATTTGGATAGTTGGAATCACCCAGTATGATGGTGTTCGGAGATACATTTATACCCTCCAGTGTTTTCAGGAAAGCTGTGTGAGGTACCTGAGTTTGAGAGGGTGGCCTGTAACATGCTACAAACTGCAGAGCAGTCTTGCCTATGGTTAATTGCACCTGGATGGTCTCCGATGCATCGTGTGTTGCCACCAACCT